>NC_057799.1:650578927-650592568 GCF_018294505.1 Triticum aestivum | reverse complement strand
CGCGTGCCCAAGCCCCGACCCCGACCTCGACGCCGCCTGCCCCTCCCTCGCCGCAGGCACTCGAGGTGAGCATGCCTGCTCCTCCCTCTCCCCTACCTCTGCCTAGGGTTTCTTCAAATTTTAGTTGCATCAAATTAGTTAGGGTTCATGTAAGGGTGGAAACGAATCGGATGCGAATGCAGCTCAAATTAGTTAGGGTTCATGTAAGGGTGGAAACGAATCAAATTTCTAAGATGAATCATAAAACAAGTAAAATTTGACCACGTATCTCACTTTTAAGTTGGATAATTGGAATATCCGCTACCATTTTCCACACCCTAGGTTCATCAAACTAGATGGTAATTAGGGCAGTAGATCCTAGGTACAAATTAGTTAGTAAGAACTAGGTACTAATTAGGTACTAGTTTAATTTTATTTATATTCAGTTTATTTTTAGTAAGAACTAGTTGAACTAATAGAACTAGTTGAAGATGTCACATTTGTTGTTATTTTTTTAGTTAAAGCAATTTTTCCCGCATCGACGTCGACGATGCCTATCCCGCATCCTCGTCGTCGACCCGGTGGAGGACGCCTGCTTGACCAGATGGACCATGTCCGGGACTGGGCTCCGCCGGGCTGGTACTGGGAGGCGCTACCTACCGGGGGGCGCAGCTTGGTGAGGAGTCAGCCCGTCGTTGACCCGAACCTTCTTTGGTGGCGGTCGCGTGGGCCAGTGACGGTCGAGATGCTTGAGGACCCCGCGGAGGTGGTACGTCACCGTGTCAGCGAGGAGGACGCGCACGTCCGTCGCTACTTGTTTGCGCTGGAGCACCGGTTCTCCAATACCTGGCAGGTTCTCCAGGGATCTCACTGGAGCTATGATCCTGTAATGGTTCCTTCTCTTTGGGTGTCCACCGCCCGCGCCGATAACCGTCGTTCGCTAGGATTTTAGTTGTATTAGTGATGTTATATGTATGATAATATTCGGGATGTATTAGTGATAATATTCGACGATGTACGGACGCAAGAGATGATTTACTTTTGCTTATTGAATGCATGCTAATTTGAATACTTATTTATTTTATGATTTGGTTTAGCTTATTGCATGCTCACGTCAATATGAGTCCTATAAGATATTTTGAAATGTATATCTTGTGTTGCTCAAATAGGATATGTGCTTGCCCAAGTGGCCGGTCATGTTTGCAGGTTACACCTCTGAGTGGCCTATGTTTTGCCGGAGTGTAGATTCATTTCCGTTCCGGCAAATTTTAGGCGCTCGATATGTTCTATTTTAGCAAAGGTCATGCCGGATTTTTCCGTGAATTTTTGCATGACTTGTGCCAGAATATGTAGGAAATATCGAGTGCCCCGGATTTGTGTGTTGAGTATCCTGGTAGTTGTCTTCGATCGATTTTCAATTAATGTTTCAACTATGAACATAGAAAATGACTGACGACGAAAAGGTTTTCGGTATTTGCAAATACTGCGAAGATGAGCGCGGCCTGTGCGACAGAATCTTCCTAGATGATGATAGGCGCTTCAGCATCAAGCTGGACTAGAACTTCGAAGTGGATACAGTAAGACACAACGACAAGTCTTTCTTCGTAATTAAGCATGACATATGCTTCATTTGCTTCAACTTATAATTTAATTTTTTTACTATTCTACTAGCGTATCCCCTGTCATGCAAGAGTTTTTGTCTTGGATAAGATATATTTCAGTCCTATGAAAACTACTATGGTGGTAAAGATAGTTTACTTGAAGACCGAGCATGGTTGTATTTTCCACGCAAAATTATACAACGCAGACACCTACACCTATTTTGGATGCAAAACTTGGCAAGCACTATGCAGGACTTATGCATTTGAGCCTGATATGGTTATCACCTTTGATATTCGTCCGAAAGATGATATTGAAGGTAATATCGACATCTGGGTCGATGTGCAGACGCCTCCAGTTATACCATTATGTGAGTTTCTCAACCATATTTACGTTTTGATATTGTTTATTCAAAAATAGTTGACAACTAATTTCTATTGACAGCTTATTTCCAATCAAGCAAACATGTCCGGCGCTTGGTAGACAGGACCAACTACTATCGCGGGGCTGAACTAAACTGCGAGGAGATAAGTCATTATGTTTCATGGCTTGAGGATCTTCATACTGTCAAGACAAATTATTTTTTGGACTTGAAAATCTTAGTACTCAAAACATGCGACCAATAGTGTTCGTACTGAACTACGGTCACATCTATTTAGGAAAGATGGTAAGATTTTTACTATTTGTCCTCAGTGCATCTTTTGCATACATTATTTTTTAAGCTAAACTTCATTGCTAAGTATGTTACTATACGATGTTCTTCAACAGGGACTCCCGATGAATGTTGTGCCTCATTGGATGCAGACTAAAGGTCGCATGAGAATTGTTAGCTTACGGCCAAGATATCCTACAATGCACTTTAGTGCATACAGGATTTCTAATAGCGAGGAATGCTTAATAGTGAAAGACTGGAGCAAAATTGTGAACGATCGCAGAGAAGTACTAGGGGGCAGCAATCAGAAGCGCAGCCCATGATTAGGAGACAGGTTCATCTGCATGCTCCAACTTGATGAAGCAGGAGAGCTACACATGTTTTATGTTATTTTACCTGAGAGAGAGCAGCAGGAGTGATTAATTACCTAGCTAGAAATGAGTTTGAAGATGATGATGTGCTACACTATGACTATGATGATTACATAGCTAGCGTTGGTGGTAATGACTATGATGATTATTATTAGCTAGTGTTGGTGGTGATTAGATAGCTACCGCACATAGTGTTGGTGGTGATTAGCTAGCTAGAATGAGTTTGAAGATGATGATGTGCTACACTATGACTATGGTGATTAAATAACTACTGTTGGTGGTAATGACTATGATGATGATTACATAGCTTGTGCTGGCGGATTTGATTCAAGTGGAGGCAACATGTGGTGCACATCGAAAGTACTACTAGTCCAAACTAGATCAAGTTTGGATTAGTAGTATACTTTTGACATGCACCACATATTGCCTCCACTTAAACCTAATCAACATTTATTTGACACACTGTTATGGACATAATGATATAAACCTCATAATGAGTATTGTACCAAAATTTATATAACGGCGTATAAATACACTAAAAAAAAGAATACTAGTAGCGATGGAGAGGAAACACGCTGCTACTAGCTAGATTAGCAGCAGCGCGTTATAGAACAAACGTTGCGGCTATGAGTCTTAGCAGTAGCGCACGTCGCGCGCGCTACTGCTAAGTAATAGCTGTAGCGCCTTATTAGTAGCGCGGTTAGCCGCGCTACTAGTGGGCACTAAACCGTGCTACTACTAGGGTTTTCCCTAGTAGTGCTTGCTCGTTACAAATTATCTTACTATCAAACTACTCTGTTACTTACAAGTTCAGCATTTGCAGACATTACCTTGCTGAAAACAACTTGTCATTTTCTTTTGCTTCTCGTTGGGTTCGACACTCTTACTTATCGAAAAGGTTACAATTGACCCCATATATTTGTGGGTCATCAGGAGCGCGAGGCAAAAGACCGGGCATGTGGCATTACTTGTTTTGCCCACACGTAGACGTGTGGACTGGTTTCCTTAGATACCACACGAAACGTGTGGCCAGAGCCCTTAACGCCCACACGTGTGGGCATTATTGGGACCCTTCTTTTTTTCTGTCTGTTTTTTATTTTCTTCCTTCTTGCTCTTTTCTTTTTGAACTATTTTCTATTTTTAACCATTGTTTCAGAAATTTAAAAAATTGAAATTTTCAAATTTTGTTTGATTTTTCAGAAAATATTCATACTTTTGAATTTTTCTTCAGAAATTTAGAGAAAAGTTTACAATTTCATAAATTGTTCTCTTATTTTCCAAAAATGTTCCAAATTTCAAACGGTCTTTGTCTTTTTAAATTTTTGTTCACAAACTAAAAAATGTTCGGTTTTAGAAATATGTTTCTGTTTTCAAAATTTGTTCAAAAATTCATAAAATATTCATGTTTTATTTTTTTCATAAATTCGAAAATGTTCACGTTTGTAAATTTTGTTCATAAATTAGAAATTCCTACGGAATTTCTAAAAAATGTTCCCATTTTCGAAAATTGTTCACAAAATCTAAAAAATGTTCCCATTTTCAAAAAAAAATCGCAAATTCAGAAAACTTTCACATTTTTCAATTGTGTTGCTAATTCAAAAAAATCTAGGAATTTTAGAAATTGTTGCGCTTTTTTATTGTGTCCATATTTATTCCAAAAAAGTTCTGATTTTCAAATATATGTTCGCTTCGTATACAATTTTCTTCTAGAATTTAAAGTTTTAAAATGTGTGCATTTTTATAAAATAAGTAAATGTTTCCACTGAGAGAGTCCTGGATTAGGGGGTCCTCGGACAGCCGGACTATATACTTTGGCCGGACTGTTGGACAATGAAGATACAAGATTGAAGACTTCGTCCCGTGTCCGGGTGGGACTCTCCTTTGCGTGGAAGGCAAGCTTGGCAATTCGGATGTGTTGATCTCCTTCTCTGTAACCGACTCTGTGTAACCCTAGCCCCCTCCGGTGTCTATATAAACCGGAGGGTTTAGTCCGTAGGACGACAACAATCATAATCATAGGCTAACTTCTAGGGTTTAGCCTCTACGATCTTGTGGTAGATCAACTCTTGTAATACTCATATCATCAAGATCAATCAAGTAGGAAGTAGGGTATTACCTCCATCGAGAGGGCCCGAACTTGGGTAAACATATTGTGTCCCCCGTCTCCTGTTACCATTGGCCTTAGACGCACAGTTCGGGACCCCCTACCCGAGATCCGCCGGTTTAGACACTGACATTGGTGCATTCATTTAGAGTTCCACTGTGCCGTCGCGGTAAGGCTTGATGGATCCTTCAATCATCTACAGCGATGCGATCCAGGGTAAGGTTTTCCTCCCCGGACAGATCTTCGTATTCGGCGACTTCGCACTGCCGGGCCAACTCACCTGGCCATCTGGAGCAGATCGATAGCTACGCCCCCGGCCATCAGGTCAGGTTGGGAAGCCTAAACTACACTACCGACATCCGCGGAGATTTGATCTTCGACGGATTCGAGCCCATGGTAGGTGTGCCGAACAGTGATGATGAACATGACTTAGATCTGCTATCGGACGGTGTTCAGGAGATCACACCTGCGGCTGCCCCGGCTTTTAATCCAGAGCAGATCGTGGCATCCGAGGACGGGTGGATGGACCCCGCCACGGAGGCCGCACACTCATCGGCGCTAGAGCCGAACACAGACTTCACCTCCAAAGAGATCTATGTCATCGGACCCTCGGACTCGTCTCCGGCCATAGGTTCCGAACCACGCATGTCCATGCCTATCGAATCTGATTGGGCACCGATCATGGAGTTTACCTCCGTGGATATCTTTCAGCACTCACCCTTCGGCGACGTGCTAAATTCACTGAAATCCCTCTCCCTATCAGGAGACTCTTGGCCGAACTATGTCCAGCTTGAGTGGGAAGCGGACGACGAAGAAATTCGTTCCTCACCCGCCACCCACTTAATAGCCAGTGTCGATGACTTAACCGACATGCTTGACTTCGACTCCGAAGACATCGACGGTATGGACGACGATGCAGGAGAAGAACAGGAACCACCGGCCACAGGGCGTTGGACTGCCACCTCATCATATGATATATATATATATGGTGGACACGCCAAAAGAAGGCAATGGCGATGAGGCAACGGAGGATAATCCCCTTGAGACGCAATATAAGCATCGGCGTCATAGGCGCTGCTCTAAGCCCCGCCATTGCAAAAATAGCGATACCGGTACAAGAGACAATAACGCTCCGGATAACTCCAAGGACGAAAACAATCCCACCCAGCCAGGCTTCGAGCAGGCCGAACGGGAGGATGGGCAAGCTAGCCCTAAGGAACAGGCAATGGATGGAGAATCAGAGGGTGACAATTACATGCCCCTCTCTGAAGACGAAGTGAGCCTCGTCAACGAAGAAATCATCGTGCCTGAGGATCCCGTCGAGCAGGAGCGCTTCAAGCGCCGGCTTATAGCCACCGCAAAAAGCCTGAAGAAAAAGCAGCAGCAGCTTCAAGCTGATCAAGATCTACTAACTGATAGATGGACTGAGGTCCTGGCTGCCGAGGAATATGGACTCGAGCGCCCATCCAAAAGTTACCCAAAGCGCAGGTTGCTACCTCAACTCGAGGAGCAGGCATTAAAGCTCACACTACCAGCGCATGATGCGGCTGACCGGCCACCTTGTGGCCAAGACAAAGCGGCGTATCAGCCCGAAGTCCAGCCTGCACCCCGTCGCCAAACAAGAAAAAACACGAAGGCCCGGGGCTACACGCATGACCTGCGAAACAAATTGAAAAACAAAGCAGGACAATCAAGATCGATCTACGGATCACGGGGGCGCGCCCCAACGCGGGACGATGACCGTCACGCTGGATATACTAAATACAAATCCGGCCAGGCCGATTACAGCAGACGAGACTCGTTTGAGCTACGTCGTGATGTCGCCCGGCATAGAGGCGCCGCACACCCCCTTTGCTTCACTGATGAAGTAATGGATCATGAATTCCCAGAATGGTTTAAGCCCGTGAACATCGAATCATATGATGGGACTACTCACCCCGCGGTATGGATAGAAGATTTCTTTCTCCACATTCACATGGCCCGCGGGGACGACCTACACACCATCAAATATCTCCCATTAAAACTCAAGGGACCGGCTCGGCATTGGCTGAATAGCTTGCCAGCAAACTCCTTCGGAAGTTGGGAGAACATGGCAGACGCATTCCTAGATAACTTCCAGGGCACGTATGTGCGACCACCGGATGCTGACGATTTAAGTCACATAACCCAACAGCCCGGAGAGTCAGCCAGGAAATTCTGGACTCGGTTCCTAACTAAAAAGAACCAAATTCTCGACTGTCCGGATGTCGAAGCCCTAGCGGCCTTCAAGCATAATATCCGTGACGAGTGGCTTGCCCGACATCTCGGCCAAGAAAAGCCGAATTCCATGGCAGCCCTCACGATACTCATGACCCGCTTTTGTGCGGGCGAGGATAGCTGGTTGGCTCGTAGCAACAACTCAACAAGCAATCCTGGCACATCAGAGTCCAGAGATAGCAACGGCAAGCCACAACGCAACAAACACAAGCGTCGCAAAAATGGTGATAACACCAGAGACACGGCAGTCAATGCCGGATTCAGCGGCTCTAAGTCCGGTCAGTGGAAAAAGCCATTTCAAAAGAACAATTCGGGCCCGTCCATTCTGGACCGCATACTCGATCGCCCATGCCAAATTCATGGCACCCCAGGAACACCAGCCAATCATACCACTAGAGAATGCTGGGTCTTCAAACAAGCCAGCAGGTCGGGTGCCGAAAACAAGGAGAAAGGGTCTCAAAGCGATGACGATGACGAGGAGCCCCGATCACCAAACAAACACTACAAAAAAATACACTTCCGTGATGATACGTGTTTGTCATAGTAGGTCGCGTTTTCTGTCATGCATGTACATCCATGACGATTTTATGACAGAATCAAGATAGTCATACCTGTGCTGTCGTAGATGTGTTCCATGACATTACCAAAATTATCATCACGGAAGTGTCCACTTCCATGACGATAAATCGCGCGTCACAGAAGTGCTTTCGTCAAGGGTGACCGACACGTGGCATCCACCATAACGGAACGCCGTTAAGCTATCGGGTCGGATTTTGGATCCGATAACCCGTTAACAGCCACGACCAATGCCGATTTTCCACGTGTAAAATTCTCATTGGCTGACGGATCCACGTGTCAGCTCCGCGTTGGCACAGGTGTCACTCATCCAACAGTCGAGATGGGCCTATGATATGTTGACACATGGACCGGCCCAAAAGTGGCCCACAAAGTTTAAATGGGTCGGCCTAACCGAAGGCCCATAAGATTTAGCGGACCATAATGGGCTGGCCCAGCTAAAGGCCCACAAAATTTAGCGGACCATAATGGGCCGGCCCAGCTAAAGGCTCACACACTTTTGCAGACCATAATGGGCCGGCCTAGCTAAAGGCCCACAAGATTTTGCGGACCACAATGGGCCGGCCCAGCTAAAGGCACACAAGATTCTGCAGACCATAATGGGCCGGCCCAGCTAAAGGCCCAACATTCTCTGTCAAATCGGCCCATCAACGGCCTGGTCTAAACTTGTCATCAATGTGGCCCATGGTGACTTCTGGCCCATTAACAGTCCGCTAAGTAATTGGGCCGAATTACGGCCCAGTGTATTTCCGGCCTGTTAAAGGTCCGGCTTCATTTGGGCCCATTTACAGGCCATCAAAACTTTTGGCACATAAACGACCGTGAAGGATTTGGGTCATATTCGGCCATGTCTGTCATTCGGCCTGTTAGAGGCCCACTATAGATTTGGGCCACTTTCGGCCTGTTGTCAATTTCGGCCTGTTAACGCCGGACGTAAACCATGGGCCATATGTGGCCCAACGTCATATCGGGCCCATTAACGGCCCATATAAAAATGACGATAATCTAGCCCGACCGAAGTTCCGTCCTGTTAAAGGCCCGTGTATTAGGTCGGCGCATTTACGGCCCGTCCGAATTTCGGCCTGTCAAATATCCGCATCGTAAATGGGCCACCATTTCGGCCTGCTAAGTCCAGTGGGTTATTTGGCACAATCAGGGCCCAATCTCACTTTCGGTCTATTAAAGGCCCATGTTTTTTATGGGCTCGAGATATTTACACCTGTAAACGGCCTATTTTTACTGAGGGCCCAAATTATGTTTAGGCCTGTTAAAGGCCCACTATGGGCACATACCTACCAGAAAAATATGAAAGCTTATGCTGATTTAAGCCCAGATATTTTTAGTGGGCTACATGCCAATTTCGGCTCGTAATCGATTTTAGCCCAATTGGAAAGGGCCCGACGAATGTTGGCATGTTGGGCTCCTACGAAGCTTTCGGCCGAATACATTACTAAGATAAATCTACACTGCAGCCTGTGGCAGCATCATAAATGTTGTATCACAACAAAAGAAATTCCAACCATACAACAAAAGGCCTGTTGGCATAAAGTTTACAGTCCTTCCAGATAACAGCACCATCAGATGTATAAAAGCACAGATCATTTGACCTGAGTGCTAATGTTTCAGGCTGTAGAATCTGATGGAGCAGCACGATCTCCACCTTTTTTCCGCCATTGCTCTTGAACAACGAAGCGAATGTCTGATAGTCTGGTTTCAAAACCATTCATATCTTGACGACATTTCTCAACCACTATTCTTGTTTCCGAAACAACGTCCATTAGGGATTGGACTTGTGTCTGGAGCACAGATATATCACTCTGTCTAGCAGGAAGATTTTGTTCAGTAGGCGATTTGGAAGAGGTTACCTTGACAACCAACCCAGAATTACGCAGGAAGGTGCTTTTTGCACTGTTAGTGGAGAGATACTGACGCACTGCAGCAAGAGGTGACATTGTGCCTGTAGTAGCCTCGTCACCTTCAGGTGGTTGTGGTTGTTCAATCATTTGTTCCATAGCTTCCTGAAAGTTTGAACTTGTAGATTAGTGTACCAGATAAGTTACTAATGAGACAAAAACAAACAAAGTAGGTTAAACGTTTATACATAACTTATTTTGGTGAACTACTGTAATACATTAGCATGTATTGTAGTGCCAACTACATAATAAAATTACTTTCGGAACATATGTCCATGTAGCATGCCTACTGTATTGTCTATTTCCTCACATTCGTTGACATCCAAGGATAAAAAGACATGGTTTAAAGTAGGATGAACATAGTATGACATCATTCATATCATGGGCAAACAGATATAAAACAAATAGGCTATTTTATCATTGTGTACGCACGTGAACATAACAACTAGATTACAGATCAAGACCAAAAGAATATCCTTCATCTCTTTTAAACCATGTAAGGTGAAATGATACGTTAAGACAACTGTGTATAAAAGTGCACAGAGTAACTGACATTGGCTGCAAACCAAGTAGTTAAATGAACACATCACAGTACCAATCAGTTCAAGGCAGGAGGAGTAAGGACTTACAATAGCGGCTTGAACTAGTGAGCTCATGCCCTTCATCTTGCTGGTGTGGCAAATCCTTGAAGATTTGCACTGCATTCGGTTCAGGTTCTTTTTGGTCCGCACGGGCTTTCCTCTGTATTTGGAACAAGTCAATATAGATACGATAATATGGCACAAAAAAAGAAGGAAGTAGCAGCTATTTACAAGAGCCTCGCAGTGTGCCTGTTGTCTGTTGGAATTTCACTTTGGAACGGTTGGTTTTGTTCTTCAAACAGTTAGCCTAGAAGAAGATACACTTGTAAGGCACATACATAAATACAAGTTCAATATGTGGTCTGATCAAATACATATAGCCTACCTGATACTTTGGATCAGACCAGTGTTTAACGAGGGCTGTCTAGTCTTCATCTATAATATATTCCACTTGAGATGTTTGGGCGATTTCATTGTTAGCCTTGCCTTCAAAGTGAGATTTTCTAAGGTGGTACCGATACTGTCGCAGAGCAGACTAAAAAACATGAGTGCATGCTTGTTTAGTTGCATCATCTTTCGGATCCAACTTGAACCTCAGTTGTTGAAAAAAGAATGTGAGTTTTATTAGGAGGAAGCTAGAAAGTATGGGACAGAGCAAGACAATATTAGTAATTGCGATGAATAACATTACTTACGGATAAATGGTCAAGGAAGGTGTTAAACTGGGTATTGTCTTTCTCATTCCTGTACTGGATCCACGTTGGGAGGATACGTGCATGACACCTAACGGCAACGGCTGCTTCTGATACTAACTTGGCCGGCTCTGTAGCATCACGTGGCCTTTTTAAACCTGCCTTGAAATGGATCTCCATTCTTCCTCCTTTAGATTTTGTTAATCTGTCAAGCATTATCCCTAATGTCTGTTTCCGCTTGCGCCGTGGTGCTAGTTCAACAACGAATATGGAAAGTGTTAGTGTACATCAAACTGTGAGAGTACATATAAAGGAGCATGCAACTGCAACTTGACTCGGTCAGGTACCGTCTTGGTGTTGATGCTCATGAGGTTCATCTGATCTTGCCAAGTCCTGTTGTGTCAGCAGTGCTTTGGAAGTAGTGTTAGGTGTGAAAGCAGCTTGGGAACTGGCCAGTTCCGGAGCAAACGAACGAGTAACTGGTTGAGATGCTGGTACAGTTGAAGCGGATGCTGCAGCTGGTGGAGCAGGTGATACTGTGTTTGTAGATTTAGCCGGTGGACTTGGACCTTCTACTACACTATAAGTACCAGCAGAATCTCGATGGCAGAACCTTTTCTGTTTCATCCGACGAGTAACAGCACTCCCTACTATATTATTTTCCTTGCTCTTTGTTGACTTTGCCATGTCAAGCTGTACCCACAACACAAAAGAATAAAATCACTCTTCAGAACTCATTGATGCATGATACAGACAAGCAATACTTTGATGTAAGACAACCGTATGAGGATGGAATATGTAAGAAAAACAGGACGGCATGATATATTCACAGCTACGATGTGCAAACTAAGCAGAAGGATTTTCAAGAAAATAGAAGTAATGCAAGCTAGACGCCATATGAAAGATGCAACCAATATTACTCTGCCAAGTTAAAAGTGTCTTGTCATAAGTGGAAATTCGAAAAATTAGAAGCATTACAACGTAGAAATCAATGCAAGATGCAACCACTATCAAACTACCATGTTAAAAGCGTCCAATCATGAGTTACTGATGCGTGATACACAACAGCAGTACTTTGATGTAAGAACATGGTATGATAGATAGATGCAGTGTATTCTAGACATAGAAAGCCATGTCATATGGACATGTATAACGTATAAACTCAGCAGGTGCAATTTAATCAAAATAGAAGAAATACAGGCTAGACAACATATGCAACATGAAACCAATTATCACACTGTCAACTTAGAGCAAGCACCTGCAATGGTGGAGTACGGGAGATGAACTCATCATGTAGACTTGGGACTTCAACTTCATTAGCAGTAGCAGTGGCAAATCTAGAGAGTCTCTGTTTGCGTCGGTGCGGAGTACCACCAACATCCCCTAACTTACTCTTTTCCTTCCTATTTTCTGATATTGCCTTATGAAGTCAAAACCACAAGAAGATGAATAAAATTAGCTCTGCATAACTGGTTGATGCATGATACAGATGAACACTACTTTGATGTAAGGCAAGCGCAGGATAGGTGGATGGAATATATACAAAAAAAGACTGCGTTTCATATTCACACGTACGATAGGAGGATGGAATATGTATGAATAAACAGTAAGCGGAAGGCATTTCAACAAAATTAGATGAAATGAAAGCTAGGCACCATATGAACATGCAACCAATATCACTCTATAGGTAAAAAGTGTCTCGTCGTAAGTGCCATTTCAAGAAATTAGAAGCAGTACAAGCTAGAAGACAATGCAAGATGCAACCTATATCACACTCCCAAGTTAAATATGTCTTATGGGTAAGTGATCGTTGCAGGTATAAGTTGTAAGCTACGCAGATGCAATTCTACATAATCAGAAGCAATACAAACTAGACATCATACGGAAAACGCAACCACGTATAACAGTTCCAAGTAAGAGCAAGCACCTGTGATGGTGGAGTAGGGGAGATGTGCTCATCATCTACACAGCTACGTTGACTGTCCAGCCTTGTGTTGTCTTGCGAATCTTGTTGGGAGGATGGCGGAGTAGAATCTGTAGAGACCCCCTGTTTGAGTTGCTCCGAAGGACCACCATCATCCACTGCCGGACTAATTTCCTTCAGCTGTAATGCTTTTGCATTGTGAAGTCAAACCGATAAGAAAAAGGAATAAAATTCGCTCTTCGGAACTCATTCATGCATGATACTGACGAACACTACCCGGATGAAAGGCAAACACATGATGCGAGGATGGAATATGTAGGAAAAAAACAGGATGGTGTGACATATTCACACCTATGATGTGGTAACTAAGCACAAGACATTTCAACAAATTACAAGCACTGCAAGCTAGACACCATATGAAAGATGCAACCAATATCACTCTGCCAAGTTCAAACTGTCACTACTAGGAAAAGGGCTACAGATGATATGGACACTAATGGCGCACCAGACATGTGGTGCACCACTAGTATACTAATGGCGCACCATGTGTTGGTGCGCCATTAGTGTCCAAATACTAATGGCGCACCACATCCACGGTGCGCCATTAGTAACAAGTTTTTTTTATTTTTTTTTCAAAACTAGTAATGGCGCACCAGGGGATAGTGCGCCATTACTATTTAAACTAGTAATGGCGCACCACATCCACGGTGCGCCACTAGTAATTTCTGTTCAAATTTTTTTAATTTTTTTTCAAAACTAGTAATGGTGCACCAGGGGATAGTGCGCCACCACATCCACGGTGCGCCACTACTAATTTTTGTTCAATTTTTTTAATTTTTTTAATTTTTTTCAAAACTAGTAATGGCGCACCAGGGGATAGTGCGCCACTAGTATTTTTTCAAAAAAAAATTCAAATTTTTTTATTTTTTTTCAAAACTAGTAATGGCGCACCGTGGGAGTGGTGCGCCATTACTAATTGAACTAGTAATGGCGC
>NC_057799.1:650571369-650578409 GCF_018294505.1 Triticum aestivum | reverse complement strand
AAAAAGAAAAGAAAATTATGGAAGTGTCAAAAAGAATAAAAGAAAATAAGTTTCCCGTGTGATATGTGGTCTAGTTGTTGGGAAAATTTACAAATACGAATTTTGACTTTATTTGCAAAATCTCTCTGGAATTTGTAAAATGGGCATAACTTTTGCATATGAACTCCGATTAAAAAGTTTTTTATATGAAAAATCATCTACTCGAAAAGTTACATCCGAATTTAATCGGGGGAACCCCGTTAAACATTTTCAAAATCCTCATAAACCTAACAGAAAAAAGTTACGGGGCTTTCAAGATCTAGAGGCAAAAAATTCAAAAAATTTCAAACTTACTAGTGGCGCACCGTTTGCTAGGTGCGCCACTAGTAACAGAATAAAAATTGGTTTCGAATTTTTTTTTGGAATTTTTTTTAAAAAAATGATACGTAATATGACCGGGAAGTTTGAAATGTTTTTCAAAATTTCATCATAGTCATGAACATGAACAAAGTCCTAGACATCAACAAGGTATAATAGGATTGATATGATAGATATATCAACAAGTGCCTGTTAAGTGAGGTGGTGCTGGGGTTGGATAGAACTGTGAAGTTAAGCGTGCTCGGGCTGGTGTAGTGTGAGGATGGGTGACCTTCCGGGAAGTTTGATCACTTAGTGCGATTTGACTTGAGATTAAGCATATTGACCCGAGATTAAGCCATAGTGACCCAAGATTAAGAGAAAAACAAAAAAAATTGAAAAAAAAATTCTGAAATTTTTTGGAAAAAAAATTGTTACTAATGGCGCACTTCTATGTGGTGCGCCATTAGTATCTGGTATACTAATGGCGCACCGTGGGCTATACTAATGGCGCACTGCCTCGTGCGCCATTAGTATTTAATACTAGTGGCGTGGTACTAGTGGCGCACCAGTAGTGCGCCATTAGTAGACGAAACTGGTGCGCCACTAGTAGGCCTTTTCCTAGTAGTGTGTATGGCGTTTCAACAAATTAGAAGCAGTACATGCTAGAAATCATATGCAAGACACAACCAATATCAAAGTGGCGACTTAAAGGTGCCTTATCATAATTGACTGATGCGGGATATGCAAGAATAGTAGTCTGATGTAGAAATAGGAACACATGTCATATTCACAGGCATTATGTGTAAAGTAAGCAGATGCAATTCAACAAAGTTAGAAGCAATACAAGCTAGACATCATACGCAACATGCAACCACATATAATAGTGCCAAGTTAGAGCAAGCACCTGTGATGGTGGAGTAGGGGAGATGTGCTCATTATCTACACAGCTACGTTGACTGTCTAGCCTTGCGTTGTCTTGCGAATCTTGTTGGGAGGATGGCGGAGTAGAATCTGTAGAGAACCTCTGTTTTAGTTTCTCGGAAGGACCACCATCATCCAATGCCTTGCCAATTTCCTTCAGCTTTATTGATTTTGTATTGTGAGGTCATACCGACAAGAAAAATGAATATCATTCGCTCTTCAGAACTCATTCATGCATGATACTGACGAACACTACTCTGATGAAAGGCAAAGTCATGATACGAGGATGGAATATGTACGAAAAAATGGACGGCTTGACATATTCACACCTATGATGTGGTAACTAAGCAGAAGGCACTTCAACAAATTAGAAACACTGCAAGACACCATATGGAAGGTGCAATCAATATCACTCCGCCAAGTTAAAATTGTCTCGTCATAGGTGGCGTTCATCAAACTAGAAGCAATACATGCTAGAAATCATATTCAAGACGCAAACCAATATCACACTACCAACTTAAAGGTGTCCCATCATAAGTGACTGATGCAGGATACACAAGAAGAGTAGTTTCATGTAAGAACATGGTGTGATCGACAGATATAGTATGTACCAAAAACAGGAAAGCGTGTCATATTCACATGTATCATGTGTAAGCTAAGCAGATGCAGTTTACACTAATTAGGAGCAATACGAGCTAGACACCATATGCAACATGCAACCAGATATCACACTGCCAAGTTAGAGCAAGCACCTTGGATGGTGGAGTAGGGAAGCGGAGACTTGGACCTTGTAATGCACTATCAGTACAAGGAGAATTGGTACAGATGCTCCGTTTACGTTGCTGCAGAGGACCACCATCATCGCCTTCCTTACTCTTTTCCTTCCTCTTTCTCGATTTTGCCTTGTCAAGTCAAACCCACAAGAAAATGGAATAAAATTTGCCCTTCAGAACTTATTGATGCATGATACTGACGAACACTACTTTCATGTAAGGCAGCCACATGATAGGAGGATGGAATATGTATGAAAAACAGGACGGCGTGACATATTGAGATGTATGATGTATAAAGTGTAAACTAAGCACAAGGTGCTTGAACTTGTTAGAATCGATGCAAGCTAGAAACCATATGAAAGATGAAACCAATATCACTCTGCCAAATTAAAAGGGTGCCCTAAGAAATGTATTTAACCAAATTAGAAGCAATACATGGCAAAAGGCTAGAAATAATATGCTATATGCAACGAATAAAGGTGACTCATCGTAAGTGATTGATGCAGGACACAGAAGAGAGGTAGTTTCATGTAAGAACAAGGTTAACACATAGATGTAGTGTGTACCAAAAATAGGAAGGCATGTCATATTCACAGGTATAGTGTGTAAACTAAGCAGATGCAATTTACCCTAATTAGAAGCATTACAATCTAGACACTGTATGCAACATGCAACCACATATCACACTGCGAAGTTGGAGCAAGCACCTGTGATGGTGGTGTAGGGGAAGTGCGGTCTTCAGGTACAGAGCAACATTCAATATCTTCATTTAGGCTTGCTGTTTCTTGAGAATCATGTGGAGAGGATGAAAATGCATTCTTTATAAGAGTATTGCGTCTCATATTAACCCACATGCGTGACTGTCTCATCATAAGCGATAGACGCAGAATCGATGCAAGCTAGAAACCATATGAAAGATGAAACCAATATCACTCTGCCAAATTAAAAGGGTGCCCTAAGAAATGTATTTAACCAAATTAGAAGCAATACATGGCAAAAGGCTAGAAATAATATGCTATATGCAACGAATAAAGGTGACTCATCGTAAGTGATTGATGCAGGACACAGAAGAGAGGTAGTTTCATGTAAGAACAAGGTTAACACATAGATGTAGTGTGTACCAAAAATAGGAAGGCATGTCATATTCACAGGTATAGTGTGTAAACTAAGCAGATGCAATTTACCCTAATTAGAAGCATTACAATCTAGACACTGTATGCAACATGCAACCACATATCACACTGCGAAGTTGGAGCAAGCACCTGTGATGGTGGTGTAGGGGAAGTGCGGTCTTCAGGTACAGAGCAACATTCAATATCTTCATTTAGGCTTGCTGTTTCTTGAGAATCATGTGGAGAGGATGAAATTGCATTCTTTATAAGAGTATTGCGTCTCATATTAACCCACATGCGTGACTGTCTCATCATAAGCGATAGACGCAGGATACACAAGAACAGTAGTTTGATGTAAGAACATGGTGTGATAGGCAGATGTAGTATGTACCAAAAACAGGAAGGCGTGTCATATTCACATGTCTAATGTGTAAGCTAAGGAGATGCAATTTAACAAATTAGGAGCATTGATGAGGGATACACAAGAAAAGTAGTTTGATGTAAGAACATGGTTAATAGAAAGACGTAGTATGTACCAAAAACAGGAAGGCATGTCATATTCAAAGGTATAATGTGTTAACTAAGCAGATGCAATTTACCCTAATTAGAAGCATTACAAGGTAGACACCATATGCAACATGCAACCACATATCACACTGCCAAGTAAGAGCAAGCACCTGCGATGGTGGTGTCGGGGAATTGCGGTGATCAACTAGAGAGCTACGTTGACTATCTTCATTTAGCATTGCTGTTTCTTGAGAATCATGTGGGGAGGATGACACTGCACTCTTTAAACGAGTAGGGCGTCTCACAGTAACCCGCTCAGGTGACTGTCTCATCATAAGTGATTGACGAGGGATACAAAAGAGCATTAGTTTGATATACGAACATGGTTAATAGACATATGTAGTATGTATCAAAAACAGGAAGGCATGTCATTATCAAGGGTATAATGTGTAAAGTAAGCAGATGCAATTTAACCAAATTGGAAGCAATACAAGCTAGACACCATATGCAACATGTAACCACATTTGACAGCGCGAAGTTAAAGCAAGCACCTGGAATGGTTGTGTGTGGCAATTGAGATCATGAACTGCAGAGCTACGTTTACTTTCTCCAACTGCTGACACTGCACCCATTAGAGCGCTGAAACGCTTAGTGCTTATCTACGAATTACACTGGAGTGACTTCTGTCTTTTCTTTTCTGCATTCATCAACACTGCGTCAGAGACTGAAATACCCATGCATAAAAAAAACAATAGTGTGAGTATGGGTGAAGTGTGTGCATAATTAGTACAGTGTAAAGGTAGCAGATAGCAGGTCGGTGAGAAATAAATGACGGGAGACATATGATAGCTCTACAACATGCATGGCACACTAAATTACTATAGGATTCTATGGAAATAACAGTCGACTGAAAGCAAATAGGTCAGTCCATTTTTTCTGCACCGTCCGATGTACAAAGAACGGGCAGATCGCCTTCATCTACCTCCAGCCAGTCAGTGTTGACGATCTTCCTTGAAACGCCAGCGACCATCGGCCAAGTATTCGTCCCCTGCCTGCGCGCTCCCCTCGACCTCACCGCACCGCCGTGCTTGGCACCGCCCCTCGGCCATCCATTCAAGCCCCGCCGACCTCCAGATCGGGCGCAAGCAGCTCCTGCGCCCCACACCCCTATGATAGACACTATTGCACCGCTTCCTCGGGGAATAGGCGGACTAGGTGCTCCGCGCGCCTAAGCGGGTGCTGCTTCTTTTAATTGCGGTTCGACTGACCCTGAATTGAAATCCATGCGGGCTACTGACCTCTAGCAAAGGTGAAATAGTAAAAGGGAGGAAACCTTGTGCATTTAGTATCACGAAGAAGATGCAGTAAGAAGCGCTCAACTAGTTTCTTTCGTGGGATGAATACGGTGTGAGCGGAGACGTAAGATTTGCACGAATAAGGGAAGAGGAGTACCTCTTTCTGCTGGCAGTGTTGTGTCCTCCTTCTGTTTTTCCGACGATCTTCTTGTTGTTTGCCGGAAACTAGAAGTTGTGGACAACGGTGCAGCCTTGGACGAACCCATGGCCAAGTTGTTGAGTGTGGTGCGGTGGCCGTCTGTCGGCGGCGGGGAAGCAGATCCGAGGCGGCGAACGACGGCGTAGCGGGAACAGCTCCGGTGCGGTGGACGGTTGCGACAGTGGAGCCGCAGCAGTGAGGCGCAGGACGGCGTGGTCGGAGTGGTTCTGGTACAGCGCACGTTGGCGTCGGCGTCGTGGAGGCAGCTCTGCCTCGGCTTCAGCTGCTAAGTCCTTGAGGGCGTTGCGGTTGTGGTTGCGTTGGATGACGACGTCGGGGTACCGGCTCCGGCGTGATGGAGGAGGGCGGTGGTGGATTGTTCGCTATGGGGTGGAGGATGGAGGAGGCTGGGGTTTCGCGGCTGGTGGAGAGGGCGTTTTCGCGCCCATGGAGTATGAATGGGGAAACGGAGGGAGGCGGGGAACTAAGGGGGAACAATGTTTCGGTTTGAGACGAACTTGTTTGAAATTTGGGGAAAGTTACAAACTTTGCCCCCATCTAAAATTTCGGACATATTGCGGGTTGGGGGTAGGACAGTCATGTCAGGTGTCCGTAATGTGGGCGGGATAGATTTCGGCCGAGCGCATGGGTGTTTAGGCGCCCACGCCGTATGAATGCTTCTCGGAGGCGGTTGAGACTGGCGTCTTGGTGAAGTTACAAACCTACCCTGGTTTAGACCTTTGGACATCGGGCCAATAGGCTACACGGGCCAGAGTCAGGACAGTAATTTCCTACCACCAAAACATTAGTCTCGCGCGATTTCGGGTGACCAGAGGCCTATTTGGCGCTTCGTTCAATATTTGGGAGCAGAAGCATTAACGTTTTCGGTTCTCTTGAATTGAACTTTCAAGATTTGTCAAACTTCACAAATCTTTACTCTTCAAAATCCTAAAGCTACGATTATTTTGGAATGGAGGGGGTACATTTGAATATACATTGTAAACGAGTATATATTAAAAAAATATGCAACTTACCTCAGTTCATGCATGGTTCTAGATATAATCTCCTTGGTTGCAAAAAAAAGTTAGATATGCGTATGAATATATATAGCATGTTCAAACTCACAACAAAGATTGATGCCCCCTTTTACATCTGATTTACAAATGCCATTATCTCGGGTGCAAATAGATGAATGCACTTCCTATGAATTTGAATCTTCGAAACCCCCTTTATGTTGAATTCGACATGTATTTTATTTCGTAGCTAGCAATTTGGAATGTATCCATGCAAGTGACAAATGTATAAAGTGCTTCACACTAACAACATGGAGTGCACTCATTAATGTTTATATATGAATTGCAAAAGCATCCATTGTCTGTATTTCAAACCGCTCTCACTCTATGGATCGATAATATGAAATAAACACATGCACATGCTAGAATTCAATAGAGTATGGGTGTCTGATAGACCGATTTTCGTCCATACGCAATTTTGCAAAATTCATGATCTCATCCAAAAATTATAATGCCATTTATATTTTAATTTAATGCGTAGAACCGCCTTTGACACGTAGATGCACTATGCCTCGCCCCGTTCTCACAAACGCGTTATATATCTCTCTATCTAACGCATAAGTGCACACACTTTATATGCATCGGCATTTCTCTTCCACACATGCTCACAATCTCTCTCAGGGTGTCGGGGTGTCTCAGACACATGCTCTCTCTGTTTCTCTCTCTCTCTTTCTGACTACTATGTACCACTCTTTTCACTAATCTCAGTTGGAAAACACTTCTCTCACATGCATATATACACATGCACGGGCTCTACTAGCCCTCTATACGCACATATATGTGCCCACGTGTCTCCCGCACGCACATTATCTTTAGGCCTC
>NC_057799.1:650569747-650571163 GCF_018294505.1 Triticum aestivum | reverse complement strand
ATCATTCGGTAGGATATCCCTGGCTGTTAGGCTGGATGGTAATACGAGGCAAAGTTTTACCCTAGTTCGGATCGGACCCTTGCAGTTGAAGAAAGAGCCTACTCCTGGTACTGTATATTAGTGATAGGGGTGTGTACAAAGTACACGTGAATACCAGGCATTGTGCGTGTGTGTATACTATTGACTAACTAGCCCCCAAGCTTGTATAACATACTAAGGGCCTAGGGTTACAAATCATATATAGTCGGCTTATCACCATTGGGGATAGAGTCCTCCGCGACTCTGGTAGCTTGGTGTTGTACGCCGAGTCCTCCACATGGGTCTTCATATAACACGTCTCGGTCCAACCTATATGTGGTGCAGGATGGAACCGACCCATGAGTCTTCATTTTGAACCACCACAACTAGAAATGATGTGTCCACCACACCACACACGCAATCGGCCACTAAGAAAATAAGCATATACAATAGTACAATGGTATCTAGCTCACGATACGTCTCCATATTTTGTTGATGACACTGACGGACTTTGCATTTGATGCGTGCTCCGTATTTTGTTGACGACACTTACGGTCATTGTATTTGAAGCGAAAGCACGATATGGTCACTGGACTTCAGAATAAGCTCATCACGGTCACCACATACATTTTGTCATGCTAACCAACATGTGGTTGGACGGATAGAGGACAGTGGTTTCTCGAGCCCACCAAGGTTAAAGTCCCGGTGCTCGCATTTATCTTGTGTTAATTTCAGTATTTTCCGGTGATGTACGTTCAGTGGGAGGAGACGTTCCACTCGACTACGAGGCACCTATGGTGACTTCGTAAAATCTCAAGATCATATATGCTGGCCCACTCTCTCGAAGGTGCTCATAGGGGTAGGGTTCACGTGTGTGCGCTTATAGCGGTGAGTGCTTGCGCGTATATATGAGCCCTTGCATCTGTACCATGTTAAACAAATACATGTCATGATTATACGGTCACTGGCTCACCCGTACAACTCCGTATTTTGTTGATGGCACAATCAATTGACCAGTCAAATGGCGCAACTAGTGTTGCACCATCGGGGCGCGTAACCGTGGGGCCCACCTATCAGCCCGTATATGAAAGAAAGAAATGGTAGTTTGAGTCTGTACTGTGTTAATAAAATAGGAGTACATTTTAGGGTGATCATACGGTCACTGGCTCACCATACAGCTCTGTATTTGTTGATAACACGATCAATTGACCAGTCAAACGGTCCACATTCAGCAGCGCACATTACCATAGGGCCCACCCGTCAGCGCGTATATGAAGGACAGAAATGGTAATAAACTAGTGGTCGGTGGGTATTCGAAGTCGTGAGACCTCTGGTTGGCAGTCACCGGCGGTTGTGGGGCGTTCATTGGGCGGTGGGGTGGGGATCCCCGGAGAAAAA
>NC_057799.1:650564104-650569189 GCF_018294505.1 Triticum aestivum | reverse complement strand
GGGGGCGGGGGCGGGCGGTTCGGCCGGTGGTGGCTGGCGGCTCAGGGGGGGGTGGAGTTTGATGATAAACTGGAGGCCCTTGATTTCGTATCCAACGGCTAGAAAATCTAATGACCAGAGATGAAAAAGTCAGTCGACTGACGTGTAGCCTCACCCCGCACGTACACATGCACGCATGCAAGACATGCACGCATGTAGGCGTGCAACACTGACATGTACACATAACGTACACACGCACGCATGCTGGCGTGCAACACTGACACGTACACATGCACTCACGAACACACGCACGTACGCACCCATGCATGCAACACTGAAACGCACCCTTGCACGCACGCAACACTCGCACACCTGCATGCACACAACACACGACGCAAGACACACGCTCAACCTATATGTGCATGCACCCTTTGTTAAGGACATGGATTGTTACGGGTATTAATCAATCTTACCTGTGGTAAGCACAACATTGATGTTTGCAGCGGTCTTTTTGAATCACAACGTATCGAACGGGCTATCAACATAGTAGGCTTAACTACATGAAAAAGATGACATCACACTCAATGAACAATCATCGGTTTATGAAATGCCCGCTTCTGACAGCCCTGGCCCACCAAAGGTTCCTCTGCTGTGCGCTGCCTGCGTTGGGTCACTGACATGCAGGCCATGCACCCAAAGAGACCACACGTCAGTGGAAGAACAACGCAGTGTCCTAGGTCAGAGTCGAGGGCGCCACTCGCGGCACGCCCGGCTGAACACGCCTCCATGCCGCATTCAAACGCCACCATGAAACCCGCCCGTGTGGAAGCCGAGAAACCCACTCTGGACATACGTCCGTTCATGACCGGGCCGGTGTTAAACGCAACACCGGCCGAGCTCCTCCCGTCCGCTGTCTATTTAATCTCCTATTTAAACGAGGCCAAACGCCGGCCAAGAATCGCACACCTCCGCCGCTCCCCCATCTCCTCCACCATTTTGTCCACTCTTACAATGGCTTACGAAGAGTAGTTATTCCGCATCCAAGCCGGCTGGGTAGCCCGCCGGATACGAGCTATGCAGCTCGCTGATCCACCTCACTCCCCTCGCCAGACGGAGCCAGTTGCCGCCCCAAGCCGGCATGCGGTTCAGCAACTCCCCGCTCTAGGCCAGCTCGACGAGGAGCGGCGCACGGGCGTCGTTGCTGTCGTCCACGCCGCCGCCTCGTACCGCGTCTCCCGTTTCTGTGGCCGAGACTCCCATGCCGGCGGCCACGCCATGCAAGCAGCGACAGAAGCCGGGTGCGCGGAGAGCGACGAGTTGGTGGCCAGCGCCTCCGCGTCGGCCACCATCATCGAGGAGAAGTAGAACACGGGAGGCCGCCGCCGCTTGGGTCCCATGAAGGCCACCACGGAGGCGACGCCGGCGTACACAGCAGGTGTCTTGCCGGATCCTTTTGTTGCGAGGACCTTCGTCGACCCCGCATGGGCTCCACAGAAGAGGGGAATGTTAGGATGAACTCGAGCCGGTGTCAGCCATGGCGAAGTAGTGGCCGGTGATGTACTCGAACCGGTGCCGGCCACCATCATCTTCGGCACTAGCCAATGATATCAGTTGGGCAGTGGGGAAGCGAGCCGTCCTTTGCGCTGAAGCATATACCTCCGGGGCTCCCGGTAGTCCAGTGATCGTGCTGCCGGACATGAGGAACACAAATCGATCGGCGGGCGACCATTTAGGCCAGGTATTATATACATGTGCTCTCGAGAACTAGCACCACGTAGTTCATTTGAATGTAACACTACTAGGAAAAGGCATGCTAGTGGCGCACTAGTTTTGCCTTCTAATGGCGCACTACTGGTGCGCCACTAGCATCACGCCATTAGAACTAAATTCTAATGGCGCACCACTGGTGCGCCATTAGTATTGCCCACAGTGCGCCATTAGAATTCCTCCCAGGGGGCCATTTTTAAAAAAATTTAAAAAAATTTCTTAATCTCAGGTCACTATTTCACATATGAGATATCCAACACATATATATACAACAAGCATCCATATAACAATCATATCCAACACACAAGTTTCATCATTTATACATACATAGCCAACACATAGTTCCATCGTTACATATTACAAAAGTTTCACATTGTTCATCCAACACCGTTATCCATCAATTCACAAAAGTTTCGCATTGATACAAAATAAAAACACAAATGGAAAAGAAGCACTCCATCCATGCAAGCTTCCGTGAATTAAATCAAATCTGCAAAATGATAAACAAGAAGTTAGAAGAAGAAGAAGAAGAAGAAGAAGAAGAAGAAGAAGAAGAAGACTAGAAGAATATTAGAAGAAGAAGAACACTAAAAGAATACTAGAAGAAGAATAAGAAGAATAAGAAGAAGACTATAAGCTTATTATGTAAACTTGATCATTTTGTGCTAACATAAGTAATTTTGGAGCTAACCTATAGGAAACTAAGCTTATAAGCTCTAAGTTAGCATACTAGAGCCAACTTAGGTAAAATGAAGCTAACATATGTCATTTTGGAAAAGAAGAAGAATAAGAAGAAGACTATAAGCTTATTATGTAAACTTGATCATTTTGTGCTAACATAAGTAATTTTGGAGCTAACCTATAGGAAACTAAGCATATAAGCTCTAAGTTAGCATATTAGAGCCAACTTAGGTAAAATGAAGCTAACATATGTCATTTTGGAAAAGAAGAAGAATAAGAAGAAGACTATAAGCTTATTATGTAAACTTGATCATTTTGTGCTAACATAAGTAATTTTGGAGCTAACCTATAGGAAACTAAGCATATTAGAGATAACATAGGTAACTAAGTATATATATATATATCATTTTGGAGATCTGACATACCTGACATAGTTCAGTTCTCATTGTTCTTCTCCTTCTCCTTCCTCAGCCTGATGCGCCAAGAGCGGCGAGGCGGTGGAGGCAGCTGTGGGATGTAGTCTTCTACCACAATTGGCGTGGTCATGTCGCCCAGCTGTGGGATCGCTGGCGCCACCACCGGTGCGTGGTCATTGTCAGGAACTACCACCATCGCGAGGCCACCTTCAGGCAGGACGGGCACGACCATCGCTAGGTCATCCTCAGCCACCACCATCTCTTGCCCATGGTCTGCCACCACCATCTCTTGCCCTTGGTCAGCCACCACCAGCGCTAGGTCATCCTCAGCCTGATGCCCATCGTCATCCTGCAGCTCCTCATCCCCACTCTGCTCCTCTTCTCTCCCACTCCAGTCCGGATCATCCTTCTTGTTGTCTTTGCTGCTGCCAGAATCGCTGCTGCTTTCGCTAAAGCCAGAATCGCTGTTGCTTTTGCTACAGCCATAATCGCTGCTGCTTTGGCTGTAGCCAGTGTCGCTGCTGCTGCTCCCATTGCCTGTCCAAATGAAACAATGACCGTTAACAATCGATGTGAGACAAAGCCAAATGTAGAGGAATAAGAAGAGGCAGAACGTACTGGCATCATCATCGTCAGCGTAGCGCATGCGACACATAGTCGCGTTGAACACCTTCACGATGAGCATGGTGGCGTCGTCGTCGTACCTGAAGAGAAGGAAGTACCCCAGCCGCAGGTCGTAGGCACGGTAGAACTTCTCCCACCCACGATACAAGTACATGTGGCCCTCCTTGATCACCAACTCCACATCCTACAGCCTGCGAAACCCGCTGCCGGCCTGTCGCAGCTTCACATTATTTGGTGGATCTTCACCCAGCATGTTCATAAAACTGTCAGGCAGCCTCTGCAGTTTGGGACAATGAGTGATGTAGCAAACAACAGATATCATAATGAGATGGGTGAAGGGGAGATCTCTCCTTTTATATACCTGCGTCATGGATGATACTGAAGTCCCAAGTATGATACTGAAGAACTCGGAAGCATCCAACTCGTACTGCGGTGTGGCAGAGCGGCGGTGGCTGCTTCCCCCCATCTCTGATAAGCAGCAGAAGAGACCAATTAGTACCCTTACAACATTATCATACAACATTATAGCAGCATAAATTTTGAGCAGAAGATAATCAACTACACCAATGCACTTCCGAAGTTCCCGCTTCCCACCCATGATCTTGTTAAGCGAGGACTAGTGCCAAATGCATTTTCGGTACGAAAATACATCACAGGCCACTATGTTATTTAATATCATTCTTCTCGAAGACTAATGATTGTTACATCCTACTAAAATGATGTTCTGTCCTCAGAGATGTCTCGTTGCTTATGAGTAAGCAGCAAATAAACACTTGAAAAAAGCTCTCGTCCTCGAAGATGCAATATCTGATTTACCCAAGGTTGGCCCTGACAATTTCCTCCCCATGTTCAATTAATTCTGGAGTGCTGCTTGAGCCTTTTTTTATGTCTGTATGAATTATATTGCTTTCTACTAGTTCAGAACCATCAGCCTAATGATGTCATGGAGTATGGCAGTGACCCCAAAACAGAGTTCCAACGCTATATCCGGCTCAGCAGTAAAGGTGTGACCTATTGAATGTGCAAGCTTAATGTCAGCAACTAGTTTCTTTATAATTATTTTTTTCTCTGTTATGCCTTCTGTCTTTGCATATGCAGAGTTATGTTTTTTTATTTCAATCATGTGGGTGGGTTTAATGATGTCAAAACCTTGCCGTAGTTTCCACTGTTTTAATGTTTTGTATGATTTCTTGGTTATATTACCGTTCTGAGTTATGTTGTTCTGTTATTTTATTTGAAGACATGAAGGGTTACTTATTTGAAGATGCTACTCCTAAGAAAGGTCAACTTTTCGATCATCGGCCTCTACAATTAAACAATGATGCATTCTTCCTTTTCCTTTCCATCTTCTTCTTCTCCACCTCTCTTCTTTTCTTGTTCTCCTTTTTCTTTCTTCTCCTTCCTCCTCCTCCTCTTCTCCTTCTACCTTTCTTGTTCTGTTTTTCAACTTTCTTCTTATTCTTCTTCCTTTTTTACTTTTTCCTCTTCTTCTACTTCTTCTTCTTTTTTTCAACTTTCTTCTTCTTCTAATTATCTAAACCTAAATCTAGCACTAACCTAAACCAACCACTAACCTAAACCTAATTAAACCTAAACAGCAAAGAAAAACAGTAGAAAA
>NC_057799.1:649833043-649856756 GCF_018294505.1 Triticum aestivum | reverse complement strand
GGGGGGCGGCGGGCGACGGGGCAGAGGAGAAGAAGCAGATGAGAACTGACGAAATTTGTAAGTCTTGCTTATATAGGATGGGCCTTTAGTACCGGTTGGAGCCACCAACCGGTACTAAAGGTCACATTTGGCCAGCCCAAGCGGCGGGAAGCGCACACCTTTAATACCGGGTGGTGGCACCAACCGGTACTAAAGACCCCCCCTTTAGTACCAGTTGGAGCCACGACCCGGTACTAAAGGGTGCGGTGGCGCAGGTGCGGTGCGGGCAAGTTTAGTCCCACCTCGCTAGCCGAAGGGCGGCCGCACCTGCTTATAAGCCCCACCGCGGCAGCTGTCTCGAGCTCCTCTCTATTGCAGGCCTTCTGGGGCTACCTGTTCTGTGCTACCCTGTGGGCCTATTGGGCCTTTGCGGGCCTGCATCCTGGCCCAACAACAGGTTGGGTTTCTAGTCGTATGCAGGCCGCTTTGGCCCAGTAGGCGGGCTTTTTTATCTTCTTATTTTTTTGCTTTATTTTTTCGTTTTATTTTTTTTTGAGTTGTTTTTTGCTGTATTTAGAGTTTCTTTGTGAATATTTTTGCTTTAGGTACAAAAAATTACAAACTTTCTATTAGTGCCGGTAGTTTACAAATTTGAATAGTTTACATTTTGAATTATTTGAAATTTGTGTGAATCACTAGTTTGTGAATAACTTAACTTTGAAAATAGATTTTTCAGTGATTTTTTATGTTTAATATTAGTGTGTTTTATCATTATATTCAATTTGTTAATGATTGGGTTATTTAAAAAATGAAATGCCTTTGTAACAGACTAGTTTTCGTCTGAAACCCTGATACTTCGAAAGAGATTGTCCATTTTGTACACGAAGTGCATCCAGTTTTTGCGGTAACCCTCTCTACTTTTTTGCACTTGCTATGTGGGTGAAATTATGATACCATGCCAACTTTCAACCTTTTCTGAGTTCATTTGAAATGCTTTTCAATTTCAGGGTCATTTAGCTGAAAAATCAGTAAATGCATGAAAGAATTTGTTTGCACATAAAATTTCTTCGCGTTTGAAATGCCAAAACACATAACTACCCTAACTATTACAGAGATTCCCTCCTGGGTGTGAAACACAGAAGAAAGTGATGATAGTGAAGCCGATCACATCCCAGATCTTTGGGTGTGAAACTTTTTCTTCGCGTGTGTCCCTTTGCGCCGTAGCCATGGAAAATCTTCATCATTTAACTGGATGCTCGGGTCAATATTCACTGTGAATGGAGCAATTTCATCAAACTTTTCATAATCTTCTGACATGTCTGTCTTGTCATCCACTCCCACGATGTTTCTCTTCCCAAAAAGAACTATGTGGCGCTTTGGCTCATCGTATGATGCATTCGCTTCCTTATCTTTTCTTTTTCTCGGCTTGGTAGACATATCCTTCACATAGAAAACCTGTGCCACATCATTAGCTAGGACGAATGGTTCATCTACATACGCAAGATTGTTGAGATCCACTGTTGTCATTCCATACTGCGGGTCTTCCGTTACCCCGCCTCGTGTCATATTGACCCATTTGCACCGAAACAAAGGGACCTTCAAACCACGTCCATAGTCAAGTTCCCATATCTCCTCTATGTAACCATAATATGTTTCCTTTCCCGTCTTGGTTGTTGCATCAAAGCGGACACCACTGTTTTGGTTGGTGCTCTTCTTATCTTGGGCGATCGTGTAAAATGTATTACCATTTATCTCGTACCCTTTGAAAGTCATTATATTCGAAGATGGTAACTGGGACAGCGAGTACATGTCATCTTCAATAGAGGCGTCATGCATGGTACGTGTCTGCAACCAGCCGACGAAACTCCTGGTTTGTTCACATGTAATCCAGTCATCAGACCGCTCCGGGTGTTTGGAGCGTAGAAAATTCTTGTGTTCGTCCATATACGGAGCCACCAAGGCAGAATTCTGTAGAACTGTGTAGTGTGCTTCAGTGAGAGAATGTCCGTCCATACATATTATTTGATTCCCCACTAGCGTGCCTTTTCCATCCAGTCTGCCCTTATGCCGCGATTCAGGAACACCAATCGACTTAAGGTCAGGAATAAAGTCAATACAAAACTCAATGACCTCCTCATTTTCATGGCCCTTGGAGATGCTTCCTTCTGGCCTAGCACGGTTATGAACATATTTCTTTAAGACTCCCATGAACCTCTCAAAGGGGAACATATTGTGTAGAAATACAGGACCCAAAATGTTAATCTCTTCGCATAGGTGAACTAGGACGTGCGTCATGATGTTGAAGAAGGATGGTGGGAACACCAACTCGAAACTGACAAGACATTGCACCAAATCATTCTCTAACCTTGGTATGATTTCTGGCTCGATCACCTTCTGAGAGATTGCATTGAGGAATGCACATAGCTGCACAATGGATAATCGAATGTTATCCGGTAGAAGCCCCCTCAATGCAACCGGAAGCAGTTGCGTCATAATCACGTGGCAGTCATGAGACTTTAGGTTCTGGAACTTTTTCGCTGCCATGTTTATTATTCCCTTTATATTCGACGAGAAGCCAGACGGTACCTTAATACTGAGCAGGCATTCAAAGAAGATTTCCTTCTCTTCTTTGGTAAGAGCGTAGCTGGCATGACCCTGATGTATGTCGTCTTTTCCATGCATACGTTGCTGGTCCTCCCGTGCCTCAGGTGTATCTTTTGTCTTCCCATACACGCCCAAGAAGCCAAGCAGGGTCACGCAAAGATTCTTCGTCACGTGCATCACGTCGATTGCAGAGCGGACCTCTAGGTCTTTCCAATAGGGCAGGTCCCAAAATATAGATTTCTTCTTCCACATGGGTGCGCGTCCGTCGGCGTCATTCGGAACAGGTTGTCCGCCAGGACCCTTTCCAAAGACTACCTTCAAATCCTTGACCATATCATGTACATCAGCACCAGTACGGTGGCGAGGCTTCGTCCGGTGATCCGCCTCACCTTTGAAATGCTTGCCTTTCTTTCTTACGGGATGCCTGCTCGGAAGAAATCGACGATGTCCCAGGTACACATTCTTCCTACAATTGTCCAAATATATACTATCGGTATCATCCAAACAGTGCGTGCATGCGCGGTATCCCTTGTTTGTCTGTCCTGAAAGGTTACTGAGAGCAGGCCAATCATTGATGGTCACGAACAGCAAGGCCTTTAGGTCAAATTCTTCCCCCATGTGCTCATCCCACGCACGTACACCTGTTCCATTCCACAGCTGTAAGAGTTCTTCAACTAATGGACTTAGGTACACATCAATGTCGTTGCCGGGTTGCTTAGGGCCTTGGATGAGCACTGGCATCATAATGAACTTCCGCTTCATGCACAACCAAGGAGGAAGGTTATACAAACATAGAGTCACAGGCCAGGTCCTATGGTTGCTGCTCTGCTCCCCAAAAGGATTAATGCCATCTGCGCTTAGACCAAACCTCCTTGCTTCATCTGCAAACTCCTTCCCATACTTTCTCTCGATTTTTCTCCACTGCGACCCGTCAGCGGGTACTCTCAACTTTCCGTCTTTCTTACGGTCTTCTCTGTGCCATCGCATCGCCTTGGCATGCTCTTTGTTTTGGAACAAACATTTCAACCGTGGTATTATAGGAGCATACCACATCACCTTGGCAGGAATCTTCTTCCTGGGGCGCTCGCCCTCGACATCACCAGGGTCATCGCGCCTGATCTTATAGCGCAATGCACCGCATACCGGGCAAGCGTTCAAATCCTCGTACTCACCGCGGTAGAGGATGCAGTCATTAGGGCATGCATGTATCTTCTGCACCTCTAACCCTAGAGGGCAGACAGCCTTCTTTGCTTCGTACGTACTCTCGGGCAATTCGTTGTCCTTTGGAAGCATATTCTTTATCATTACCAGCAACTTTCCAAATCCCTTGTCAGATACACCATTCTCTGCCTTCCATTGTAGCAATTCCAGTGTGGTGCCCAACTTTTTTTTGTCAGCTTCGCAATTCGGGTACAACAATTTCTTGTGATCCTCTAACATGCGCTGCAACTTCTTCTTCTCCAAATCACTTACGCAGTTTCTCTTTGCATCGGCAATGGCCCGACCTAGATCATTAGCGGGCTCATCTGATGCCTCTTCTTCAGCTTCTTCCTGCATTGCCGGCTCAGCTTCTTCCCCCATTGTTGTATCCTCGTATTCAGGGAACCCATGGCCAGGATAGTTGTCGTTGTCCTCTTCTTCTTCATTGTCTTCCATCATAACCCCTCTTTCTCCGTGCTTAGTCCAAACATTATAATGGGGCATGAAACCGAACTTAAACAGGTGGACGTGAATGGTTCTTGACGTAGAGTAATTGTGATCATTCTTACAGACTAAACATGGACAAGGCATAAAACCATCCGCCCGCTAGTTTGCCTCAGCCGCAAGCAGAAAAGTTTGCATGCCATTAATGAACTCCGGAGAGCATCGGTCATCGTACATCCATTGTCGGCTCATCTATTACACAACACCGAAAAGACCAAATTGTTGGGGAACGTAGTAATTTCAAAAAAATTCCTACGCACACGCAAGATCATGGTGATGCATAGAAACGAGAGGGGAGAGTTTTGTCCACGTACCCTCGTAGACCGAAAGCGGAAGCGTTAACACAACGCGGTTGATGTAGTCGTACGTCTTCACGATCCGACCGATCAAGTACCGAACGTACGGCACCTCCGAGTTCAGCACACGTTCAGCTCGATGACGTCCCTCGAACTCCGATCCAGCCAAGTGTTGAGGGAGAGTTTTGTCAGCACGACGGCGTGGTGACGATGATGATGTTCTACCGACGCAGGGCTTCGCCTAAGCACCGCTACGATGTTATCGAGGTGTAATATGGTGGAGGGGGGCACCGCACACGGCTAAGAGATCAATAGATCAATTGTTGTCTCTGTGGGGTGCCCCCCTGCCCCCGTATATAAAGGAGCAAGGGGGAGGCCGGCCGGCCCTTGTTGGCGCGCCAGGAGGAGGAGTCCTCCTCCTAGTAGGAGTAGGACTCCCCTCTTTCCTACTCCTACTAGGAGGGGGAAAGGAAGGGGAGAGGGAGAAGGAAAGGGGGCCGCCGCCCCCCTCTCCTAGTCCAATTCGGACCAGAGGGGGAGGGGGCGCGCGGCCCCTCCTGGCTGCCCCTCTCTCTCTACTAAGGCCCATAAGGCCCATTACTTCTCCCGGGGGGGTTCCGGTAACCCTCCGGCACTCCGGTTTTTCTCCGAAATCACCCGGAACACTTCCGGTGTCCGAATATAGTCGTCCAATATATCAATCTTTATGTCTCAACCATTTCGAGACTCCTCGTCATGTCCGTGATCACATCCGGGACTCCAAACAACCTTCGGTACATCAAAACATATAAACTCATAATATAACTGTCATCATAACGTTAAGCGTGCGGACCCTACGGGTTCGAGAACTATGTAAACATGACCGAGACACGTCTCCGGTCAATAACCAATAGCGGAACCTGGATGCTCATATTGGCTCCCACATATTCTACGAAGATCTTTATCGGTCAGACCGCATAACAACATACGTTGTTCCCTTTGTCATCGGTATGTTACTTGCCCGAGATTCGATCGTCGGTATCTCAATACCTAGTTCAATCTCGTTACTGGCAAGTCTCTTTACTTGTTCCGTAATACATCATCTTGCAACAAACTCTTTAGTTGCAATGCTTGCAAGGCTTAAGTGATGTGCATTACCGAGAGGGCCCAGAGATACCTCTCTGACAATCGGAGTGACAAATCCTAATCTCGAAATACGCCAACCCAACAAGTACCTTCGGAGACACCTGTAGAGCACCTTTATAATCACCCAGTTACGTTGTGACGTTTGGTAGCACACAAAGTGTTCCTCCGGTAAACGGGAGTTGCATAATCTCGTAGTCATAGGAACATGTATAAGTCATGAAAAAAGCAATAGCAACATATTAAACGATCAAGTGCTAAGCTAACGGAATGGGTCAAGTCAATCACATCATTCTCCTAATAGTGTGATCTCATTAATCAAATGACAACTCATGTCTATGGCTAGGAAACATAACCATCTTTGATCAACGAGCTAGTCAAGTAGAGGCATACTAGTGACACTCTGTTTGTCTATGTATTCACACAAGTATTATGTTTCCGGTTAATACAATTCTAGCATGAATAATAAACATTTATCATGAAATAAGGAAATAAATAATAACTTTATTATTGCCTCTAGGGCATATTTCCTTCAGTCTCCCACTTGCACTAGAGTCAATAATCTAGATTACACAGTAATGATCCTTACACCCATGGAGCCTTGGTGCTGATCATGTTTTGCTCGTGGAAGAGGCTTAGTCAACGGGTCTGCAACATTCAGATCCGTATGTATCTTGCAAATTTCTATGTCTCCCACCTGGACTAAATCCCGGATGGAATTGAAGCATCTTTTGATGTGCTTGGTTCTCTTGTGAAATCTGGATTCCTTTGCTAAGGCAATTGCACCAGTATTGTCACAAAAGATTTTCATTGGACCCGATGCACTAGGTATGACACCTAGATCGGATATGAACTCCTTCATCCAGACTCCTTCATTTGCTGCTTCCGAAGCAGCTATGTCCTCCGCTTCACACGTAGATCCCGCCACGACGCTTTGTTTAGAACTGCACCAACTGACAGCTCCACCGTTCAATGTAAACACGTATCCAGTTTGCGATTTAGAATCGTCCGGATCAGTGTCAAAGCTTGCATCGACGTAACCATTTACGATGAGCTCTTTGTTACCTCCATAAACGAGAAACATATCCTTAGTCCTTTTCAGGTATTTCAGGATGTTCTTGACGGCTGTCCAGTGATCCACTCCTGGATTACTTTGGTACCTTCCTGCCAGACTTATAGCAAGGCATACATCAGGTCTGGTACACAGCATTGCATACATGATAGAGCCTATGGCTGAAGCATAGGGAACATCTTTCATCTTCTCTCTATCTTCTGCAGTGGTCGGGCATTGAGTCTTACTCAATTTCACACCTTGTAACACAGGCAAGAACCCTTTCTTTGCTTGATCCATTTTGAACTTTTTCAAAACTTTGTCAAGGTATGTGCTTTATGAAAGTCCAATTAAGCGTCTTGATCTATCTCTATAAATCTTGATGCCCAATACATACGCAGCTTCACCGAGGCCTTTCATTGAAAAACTCTTATTCAAGTATCCCTTTATGCTATCCAGAAATTCTATATCATTTCCAATCAGCAATATGTCATCCACATATAATATCAGAAATGCTACAGAGCTCCCACTCACTTTCTTGTAAATACAGGCTTCTCCAAAAGTCTGTATAAAACCAAATGCTTTGATCACACTATCAAAGCATTTATTCCAACTCCGAGAGGCTTGCACCAGTCCATAAATGGATCGCTGGAGCTTGCACACTTTGTTAGCTTCCTTTGGATCGACAAAACCTTCCGGTTGCATCATATACAACTCTTCTTCCAGAAATCCATTCAAGAATGCAGTTTTGACATCCATTTGCCAAATTTCATAATCATAAAATGCGGCAATTGCTAACATGATTCGGACAGACTTAAGCATCGCTACGGGTGAGAAGGTCTCATCGTAGTCAATCCCTTGAACTTGTCGAAAACCTTTCGCAACAAGTCGAGCTTTATAGACAGTAACATTACCGTCAGCGTCAGTCTTCTTCTTGAAGATCCATTTATTTTCAATGGCTTGCCGATCATCGGGCAAGTCAACCAAAGTCCATACTTTGTTCTCATACATGGATCCCATCTCGGATTTCATGGCCTCAAGCCATTTTGCGGAATCTGGGCTCACCATCGCTTCTTCATAATTCGTAGGTTCGTCATGGTCAAGTAACATAACCTCCAGAACAGGATTACCGTACCACTCTGGTGCGGATCTTACTCTGGTTGATCTACGAGGTTCAGTAATAACTTGATCTGAAGTTTCATGATCATCATCATTAACTTCCTCACTAATTGGCGTAGGTGTCGCAGAAACTGGTTTCTGTGATGAACTACTTTCCAATAAGGGAGCAGGTACAGTTACCTCATCAAGTTCTACTTTCCTCCCACTCACTTCTTTCGAGAGAAACTCCTTCTCCAGAAAATTTCCGAATTTAGCAACAAAAGTTTTGCCTTCAGATCTGTGATAGAAGGTGTACCCAACAGTCTCCTTTGGGTATCCTATGAAGACACATTTCTCCGATATGGGTTCGAGCTTATCAGGTTGAAGTTTTTTCACATAAGCATCGCAGCCCCAAACTTTAAGAAACGACAACTTTGGTTTCTTGCCAAACCACAGTTCATAAGGCGTCGTCTCAACGGATTTTGATGGTGCCCTATTTAACGTGAATGCAGCCGTCTCTAAAGCATAACCCCAAAACGATAGCGGTAAATCAGTAAGAGACATCATAGATCGCACCATATCAAGTAAAGTACGATTATGACGTTTGGACACACCATTACGCTGTGGTGTTCCGGGTGGCGTGAGTTGCGAAACTATTCCACATTGTTTCAAATGTAGACCAAACTCGTAACTCGAATATTCTCCTCCACGATCTGATCGTAGAAACTTTATTTTCTTGTTACGATGATTTTCAACTTCACTCTGAAATTCTTTGAACTTTTCAAATGTTTTAGACTTATGTTTCATTAAGTAGATATACCCATATCTGCTCAAATCATCTGTGAAGGTGAGAAAATAACGATATCCGCCACGAGCCTCAATATTCATCGGACCACATACATCTGTATGTATGATTTCCAACAAATCTGTTGCTCTCTCCATAGTTCCGGAGAACGGTGTTTTAGTCATCTTGCCCATGAGGCACGGTTCGCAAGTACCAAGTGATTCATAATCAAGTGATTCCAAAAGTCCATCAGTATGGAGTTTCTTCATGCGCTTTACACTGATATGACCTAAACGGCAGTGCCACAAATAAGTTGCACTATCATTATCAACTCTGCATATTTTGGTTTAAATATTATGAATATGTGTATCACTACTATCGAGATTCAACAAAAATAGACCACTCTTCAAGGGTGCATGACCATAAAAGATATTACTCATATAAATAGAACAACCATTATTCTCTGATTTAAATGAATAACCGTCTCGCATCAAACAAGATCCAGATATAATGTTCATGCTTAACGCTGGCACCAAATAACAATTATTTAGGTCTAAAACTAATCCCGAAGGTAGATGTAGAGGTAGCGTGCCGACCGCGATCACATCGACTTTGGAACCATTTCCCACGCGCATCGTCACCTCGTCCTTAGCCAATCTTCGCTTAATCCGTAGCCCCTGTTTCGAGTTGCAAATATTAGCAGCAGAACCAGTATCAAATACCCAGGTGCTACTGCGAGCATTAGTAAGGCATACATCAATAACATGTATATCACATATACCTTTGTTCACCTTGCCATCCTTCTTATCCGCCAAATACTTGGGGCAGTTCCGCTTCCAGTGACCAGTCTGCTTGCAGTAGAAGCACTCAGTCTCAGGCTTAGGTCCAGACTTGGGTTTCTTCTCCTGAGCAGCAACTTGTTTGCTGTTCTTCTTGAAGTTCCCCTTCTTCTTCCCTTTACCCTTTTTCTTGAAACTAGTGGTCTTATTGACCATCAACACTTGATGCTCCTTTTTGATTTCTACCTCCGCAGCCTTTAGCATTGCGAAGAGCTCGGGAATCGTCTTATCCATCCCTTGCATATTATAGTTCATCACGAAGCTCTTGTAGCTTGGTGGCAGTGATTGAAGAATTCTGTCAATGACGCTATCATCTGGAAGATTAACTCCCAGTTGAATCAAGTGATTACAATACCCAGACATTTTGAGTATATGCTCACTGACAGAACTATTCTCTTCCATCTTGCAGCTATAGAACTTATTGGAGACTTCATATCTCTCAATTCGGGCATTTGCTTGAAATATTAACTTCAACTCCTGGAACATCTCATATGCTCCATGATGTTCAAAACGTCGTTCAAGACCCGGTTCTAAGCCGTAAAGCATGGCACACTGAACTATCGAGTAGTCATCAGCTTTGCTCTGCCAGACGTTCATAACATCTGGTGTTGCTCCTGCAGCAGGCCTGGCACCCAGCGGTGCTTCCAGGACGTAATTCTTCTGTGCAGCAATGAGGATAATCCTCAAGTTACGGACCCAGTCCGTGTAATTGCTACCATCATCTTTCAACTTTGCTTTCTCAAGGAACGCATTAAAATTCAACGGAACAACAGCACGGGCCATCTATCTACAATTAACATAGACAAGCAAGATACTATCAGGTACTAAGTTCATGATAAATTCAAGTTCAATTAATCATATTACTTAGAACTCCCACTTAGATAGACATCCCTCTAATCCTCTAAGTGATCACGTGATCCATATCAACTAAACCATGTCCGATCATCACGTGAGATGGAGTAGTTTCAACGGTGAACATCACTATGTTGATCATATCTACTATATGATTCATGCTCGACCTTTCGGTCTCCGTGTTCCGAGGCCATATCTGTTATATGCTAGGCTCGTCAAGCTTAACCTGAGTATTCCGCGTGTGCAACTGTTTTGCACCCGTTGTATTTGAACATAGAGCCTATCACACCCGATCATCACGTGGTGTCTCAGCACGAAGAACTTTCGCAACGGTGCATACTCAGGGAGAACACTTATACCTTGATAATTTAGTGAGAGATCATATTATAATGCTACCGTCAATCAAAGCAAGATAAGATGCATAAAAGATAAACATCACATGCATTCAATATAAGTGATATGATACGGCCATCATCATCTCGTGCTTGTGATCTCCATCTCCGAAGCACCTTCATGATCACCATCGTCACCGGGGCGACACCTTGATCTCCATCGTAGCATCGTTGTCGTCTTGCCAATCTTATGCTTCTACGACTATCGCTACCGCTTAGTGATAAAGTAAAGCATTACAGGGCGATTGCATTGCATACAATAAAGCGACAACCATATGGCTCCTGCCAGTTGCCGATAACTCGGTTACAAAACATGATCATCTCATACAATAAATTTAGCATCATGCTTTGACCATATCACATCACAACATGCCCTGCAAAAACAAGTTAGACGTCCTCTACTTTGTTGTTGCAAGTTTTACGTGGCTGCTACGGGCTTAGCAAGAACCGTTCTTACCTACGCATCAAAACCACAACGATAGTTTGTCAAGTTGGTGCTGTTTTAACCTTCGCAAGGACCGGGCGTAGCCACACTCGGTTCAACTAAAGTGAGAGAGACAGACACGCGCCGGTCACCTTTAAGCAACGAGTGCTCGCAACGGTGAAACCAGTCTCGCGTAAGCGTACGCGTAATGTCGGTCCGGGCCGCTTCATCTCACAATACCGTCGAACCAAATTATGACATGCTGGTAAGCAGTATGACTTATATCGCCCACAACTCACTTGTGTTCTACTCGTGCATAACATCAACGCATAAAACCAGGCTCGGATACCACTGTTGGAGAACGTAGTAATTTCAAAAAAATTCCTACGCACACGCAAGATCATGGTGATGCATAGCAACGAGAGGGGAGAGTGTTGTCCATGTACCCTCGTAGACCGAAAGCGGAAGCGTTAACACAACGCGGTTGATGTAGTCGTACGTCTTCATGATCCGACCGATCAAGTACCGAACATACGGCACCTCCGAATTCAGCACACGTTCAGCTCGATGACGTCCCTCGAACTCCGATCCAGCCGAGTGTTGAGGGAGAGTTCCGTCAGCATGACGGCGTGGTGACGATGATGATGTTCTACCGACGCAGGGCTTCGCCTAAGCACCGCTACGATGTTATCGAGGTGTAATATGGTGGAGGGGGGCACCGCACACGGCTAAGAGATCAATAGATCAATTGTTGTCTCTGTGGGGTGCCCCCCTGCCCCCGTATATAAAGGAGCAAGGGGGAGGCCGGCCGGACCTTGTTGGCGCGCCAGGAGGAGGAGTCCTCCTCCTAGTAGGAGTAGGACTCCCCTCTTTCCTACTCCTACTAGGAGGGGGAAAGGAAGGGGAGAGGGAGAAGGAAAGGGGGGCGCCGCCCCCCCTCTCCTAGTCCAATTCCGACCAGAGGGGGAGGGGGCGCGCGGCCCCTCCTGGCTGCCCCTCTCTCTCTCCACTAAGGCCCATAAGGCCCATTACTTCCCCGGGGGGGGGGGGGTTCCGGTAACCCTCCGGCACTCCGGTTTTTCTCCGAAATCACCCGGAACACTTCCGGTGTCCGAATATAGTCGTCCAATATATCAATCTTTATGTCTCGACCATTTCGAGACTCCTCGTCATGTCCGTGATCACATCCGGGACTCCGAACAACCTTCGGTACATCAAAACATATATACTCATAATATAACTGTCATCGTAACGTTAAGCGTGCGGACCCTACGGGTTCGAGAACTATGTAGACATGACCGAGACACGTCTCCGGTCAATAACCAATAGCGGAACCTGGATGCTCATATTGGCTCCCACATATTCTACGAAGATCTTTATCGGTCAGACCGCATAACAACATACGTTGTTCCCTTTGTCATCGGTATGTTACTTGCCCGAGATTCGATCGTCGGTATCTCAATACCTAGTTCAATCTCGTTACCGGCAAGTCTCTTTACTCGTTCCGTAACACATCATCTTGCAACAAACTCTTTAGTTGCAATGCTTGCAAGGCTTAAGTGATGTGCATTACCGAGAGGGCCCAGAGATACCTCTCCGACAATCGGAGTGACAAATCCTAATCTCGAAATACGCCAACCCAACAGGTACCTTCGGAGACACCTGCAGAGCACCTTTATAATCACCCAGTTACGTTGTGACGTTTGGTAGCACACAAAGTGTTCCTCCGGTAAACGGGAGTTGCATAACCTCATAGTCATAGGAACATGTATAAGTCATGAAAAAAGCAATAGCAACATACTAAACGATCAAGTGCTAAGCTAACGGAATGGGTCAAGTCAATCACATCATTCTCCTAATAATGTGATCTCGTTAATCAAATGACAACTCATGTCTATGGCTAGGAAACATAACCATCTTTGATCAACGAGCTAGTCAAGTAGAGGCATACTAGTCACACTCTGTTTGTCTATGTATTCACACAAGTATTATGTTTCCGGTTAATACAATTCTAGCATGAATAATAAATATTTATCATGAAATAAGGAAATAAATAATAACTTTATTATTGCCTCTAGGGCATATTTCCTTCACAAATTAATACAAGTTCATACATAAAGTTCATACAAGACTTAAATGCAACAAACAAATAACTCTCAAACTAAAGAATTTAAATGCAACAACAAATGCGATCAAGATCGCAACTAAGGTAACAATTGATCCAACAGCATAATGATACCAAGCCTCACTATCAATGGCATATTTTCTAATCTTTCTAATCTTCAAGCGCATTTTCTCCATCTTGATCTTGTGATCATCGATGACATCGGCAACATGCAACTCCAATTCCATCTTCTCCCCCTCAATTCTTTTTAATTTTTCTTTCAAATACTCGTTTTCTCTTTCAACTAAATTTAACCTCTCGACAATAGGGTCGGTTGGAATTTCCGGTTCACAAACCTCCTAGACAAAAATATCTATGTCAACTTGATGGGCATAATTTGTCATAAACACGAAATGCAACAACTAGTTTTAAAAGAGAATATACCACATCCGAATCATAACAAGGACGAGGGCCGACGGGGACGGATATCAAAACCATGGCACTATGTATAACAAACAACGTACGGGTAAGATAATTATACGAGTAACTATATATCCAAATCACACAAACATCAATTTGGTAATGTAAAACATTCATGAACAAGAGGCTCACCACAAGGTGGTGCCGGCGACGGAACGGTGCGGGCGATCGACTGTGGTTACGACGGAGATTTAGAAGGCACTAAGTAAACCACACCTACATATGCAAACTAAGTGTTATTTTTGACCTCAAATTGCATATAAATCAAATACTAGCACATATATTTCCTCCCAAATTACTAAACTCATAAATTAATCAGTATACAAAGCATTGCAAGAGCTAATCTAGCAATGAGAGATGAAAGGACAAAGTTGCTAACCTTTGTGATCATTTGAATGGATGGGGGCCTTCAAATCTTGACAAATTTTGGGCAAAATGTGTGATGAGTTCGAGAGGAAGAGGGGAAGAACAGAGAGGAGAGGGGAAGGGGAAGAACAGAGCGAGCTCGGGTGGACGAAGGATTTATGTAGGACGACCTTTAGCATCGGTTCTGTTCCACGAACCGGTACTAAAGGTGCTGGAGGGGCCCCGGACTGACAACATCCTGCCACGACTCACTTTAGTACCGGTCCATGACACGAACCGGTGCTAAAGGTCAGCCACGAACCGGTACTAATGAAAGCGGCCGGCTAGCCGTTGGAACCGGCACTAATGCACACATTAGTGCCGGCTCAAAAGCAAAGCGGCACTAATGTGCTTGACATTTGACCCTTTTTCTATTGGTGTATGTGGATAGACGAGATGCTCCATTGATGGTACGGGTGCTCGTTCAAGCCCAGTGTCACAGAGACAAGACACTGGTGCCAGATAGGATGCTCTATCTAGGTCTGGGAGGGAGGATCGAGATTGTGGGACCCACCGGCCATCCAATGCCACATGTCTCCACCGTTCTTTCAGTTCTCGTCATCGGCGCCGGGCGGACCAACACGTACGCGCCCCGTGTCAACACCTACGCTCGCCTGCTGGGCCGCAAACTTGCAGGCACAAAACTGACACCAGAGCCCACCGGCATAACTACCTGGGCCGTCCTTTACTAGTAGTACTGACCGATGGACCTTTCTTGGATGAGTTGAAAGAATAAAATCTCAATAAAAACCTCAAAAAAGAAAGTAGAAAAAAAAAGAGAACAACCAAGCTAAACCTAGATCCTCCTGGCATGCGTGCATGCAAAAAGGTGAAAGAAGTGCACCAAATGATTGGTGCACTTTGGTTGGATGGATCATACTCCCTGTCTGCCATATGCTACATTGCTACATCAAGCACATAGACATGCTGCACTTTCTCTTGCGCTCCCCTCCCCTCGTGTAGCCTCCAAAAGTGTAAGCTGATACTACCACATACAGCAGTACATGTGTTTACACAATATTAAACATCTATATAAAAATGTTCGAGATGTATACAAATTTTTTAGATTGTGCATGAAAAAACTAGGCATACAAATTGTATGTTTTAGAAATTTTTAATGAATTTGGAAAATGCTAAAAATGTCTATATAAAATATTCCTGATGAATGCAAAATATGTACAAAGGTTTATGGATAAAATAGACAACCAAAAGTACATTATTAAGTAAAAATAATTATATATTTAAAATATGTAAACATGGATATAAATAATATTCCTCATGTATACAAAAAATACATAATGTGCATGGAAAATTAAATATAAAAAATACAAATTTCAAAAATGCTAATAACATATTTGAAAAATGTTGAGCGTCTATATAAAAATTGTTCCTGGTGTATAAGAAAAATGTACAATGTAAACAAAGTAAAACCTAGGAAAACCGAAAAGGAACACACCAAAAAGGGGGGGAAAACAAATGAAAACAATAACTAAATCCAAAAAATGAAAAAAGGTCAAAAGTGTGAAAGAAACAAATAAAATGATGAAAAAATAGAAAACCGAAGAAATCCCAAGAAGAAAAGAATAACAGAAAAGGAAAAAAAAATGTAAAAATACCGACGAAACCGTACGTAAAACGAGCGAGCAAGCGACTGAACTAGCCATCGAGCGACATCCTTAATGGGCCGAGCCATACGCGCGAGGCCTTCAGGCGAGACGGATGCTAAACTAATCACCCTCTAATCGAGATATAGCATTTGCGCTCGCCTAATGCGAGACTTAACTTCGGCTCGCCTCATTCTGATTTTTATCATATTTCTGTGATCTTCTTTCTTTCTTTCTTTCTTTATTTTCACCTGCTTTTTTGAATTTTTTCCTTGTGTTTGTTTTTCAACACATGGCTTTTCATACGCATTATACATTTTCTGTATAAATTAGGCACACTTTTTTACATGTTTAACATTTTCCAAAAACACAATTAACATTTCCCTAATTATATGGTGTGATGTTTAATTTTCCATACACATGTACATGTTTTCTATACCTCTTTGTCATCTTTATGCATTTTTTACATTTTTACAGAAACATTATGAACATTTTTTTAAATACATGTTTCTAAAAAATCAAATAAATATTTTTGAACATTATTTTTAATATGCATTATTATTTTTTCAAATATACGTTGAATGTTTTTAATGATAGAACACAAATTATCCATGCGAAATTTTTTAAAATTGTGTAAACATTTAAAAAATATCACAAACATACATTTGAAACTTATGAATTTTTTTTAAAATGAAATATACATTTGTTTGAATGTTATGAACCATTTTTTTCTGAATTATACCACTTTTTCTTACATTGTACTGTATAACATTTTCCAGAATATCGCATACAAATTTTCGAAAGGAGTGAACATTTCTGAAATGCCACATGCATTTCCCTTTTTGAGAAGCTCGTTGGGGCCTTAGCAAGACAATATGGTTTGCCTGGCTTCGGAAAAGGAGGGGCGATGACCGCGACACGCCTTCGTCTCGCTCTAGTGCTCGTAGTCGCCACTAGGTGGTCCATAGAAATGGTTGTAATTTTGGCTGCCCAAAAATGCGAGGCTGCATCCAGACGTCCGCCAGCGGCAGGAAACCCCGCTCGTACGCCGGCCGCAGCGCGCCATGGCTGGCTCCTCCGACCCCGCCGCCGACACTGATACACTCGTTGCCACTCCTGCCCTATTTAGGGCAGCTGTTTGAGCAGTTTTGTCCCCGCTCCATCCCAGACAAAACGTAGGTTGGGTGTGTGTGCGTGCAGCTCTTGTAGTAAAATGGCCCATGAACTAGCCGTGATTATTGGTAACAAGGTACTCCCTCCGTCCCATAATGTAGGACGTTTTTTTAACACTACTACTACTATAGTAGTGTAAAAAAAAAACATCTTACATCATGGGACGGATGAATTGGTTGATTATTAGATATGCATGCAGATTGCAGATAGAGATGAGCTAACCAAGGCCGAGCGACCACCTGACCCTCACCCTGGCATCATCATCTCATTTACCGTGCTGGACCTCCGCAGGAAAGATACCCATATACGACCAGACCAACCAGCTGCCAACCTGTGCTTTTGCTTGCTACCCAGAGTGTAATTATCTACTCAGATGCTACGTGCCTACGTACACCAATAGTACCACACAAACGCACGTATTTCATCATCAATCAGGTAACTTGTGTAAATCAGTGCCAACATTTCTTTCATTTACGTTCCTCCCGTCCCGCCACGGTAAAGAATTCAATTCAATGCGACCGACGGCTAGGGAAGTCAAGCTTTTGCAGGTATTGTTGATTCTCAGATAATATGCAGAGAGGATACAACTGCAGGTCAACAACATCTTCTACCACAAGGACAACAACATCTTGTTGATGAGCAGGTAACCACGGCCACACACGGCATGTCTGACTATGAACAACAACAACATTACACTCCACTCCTTTTGGCTTGGCTTCTCAGATCAGATCAGATTGAACCAGGTGGTGGTGGTGGCCCTGCAGAATTAAACACAGCAAAGTACAGCAGTCAGTCAGCCTTCCCATTCGCACATGTAACTATTCGTGCAAGGCGATTGCGCTTAGAGGGGGTGCTTGCTTCTAAAAATAAAACCCGTCCTGTTTTTGATTAAACACCACACCAGACGGAGGTGCTAAGTAAGTAAGCGGCTGTGCTGTACAAATAAGGACCGGTGGTGCTTATGAAAAAACCAACCGCTTCGGTTTTACGAGCACATTGCACCATTGTACAAGAATTCCTACACCGGACAATCATCATTACGTAAAAAGGACACATTGATGCAACAACAGACCCAGGACCAAACAACCTTCTACTATCCTACAATTATATCCATGCATTACCGAACAAATACTACCAATTTGTTTTTCTTTAAGCGAATTTTAATGATGTCACAAGCGAAACAATCATAGTAGTACTTGTGTTTTAAGGGGAAAAAAGGCAAAGCACGTTAGCCCCCCTCTTGTGTTTCAGGTACGAACCGAGGTGTGAAATTCAGTGAGAAAAGAAGAAAGGCCCTTGTAAAGTCTTTAAAGAGAGAGTCGACGAACCTCTAGGCGCACCACCGCCTTCATTGGGACCCATCTGCGGTCCAAACATCTGCATCACAGCTCTCAGAGCCTCAGCAGCCTGCTCTGGGCTCACCATGCTCTCCCCAATATTTATGTGGATGCCAGCGTCTGTCTGGGCACCTGGTTCACTGTGCCCTCCTCCATGTCCGCCTGAAGCCTGCTGTGCATGGTTTGCTTCGGTGCCTGAGCCCATGAAGGGAAAAGCTGGAGGGACTCCAGCGCTGGCTGGGAAAGGAGCTGATGGGAAAGGAACTGATGGGAAAGGAGCTGATGGGGTATGGGTGCCTGGATTCCCGGACGGTGGTCCTTGGGCATTCCCATTGACGTTTGCATGACCAAAGAAGTCGTTCAGATTTATATTTACGGAGTGCGGAGGTGGCTGTTGCCCATTACCAGACCCACGGTTCATCATATTGAAGAATTCAGGAGGAGGTGGAGCACTTCCAGGTGGGAATACTGTGAAAGGAGCACCACCGCTTGCCTGGCCACCAAACCATGAATGAGGTCCATGTGTGTTCTACAAACAAGGAGATGGATTACTTGGTGATTTTGAGAAGTCCGAGTGAAGAAATTAAATCATACACACATAGCAATATCAACATTCTATACATATTAACATATCAAGGAGGTTCCAAGTAGGAGCCCTGATCGTGCACATTGTTATAAGAAAAACAACTGTCCTGATTTGTTAAGCCAATGGGATATATTTCATAGTTCATTTCAAAAAGCACATGTAGATTTCTGATTACAGTACCTGTCCTGGTGCAGCTTGCTGTTCAGCCAGCTTCCTTTTGGTGGCCTAAAGTTTTTGACGCAGAGGAAAATAAAACTTCAATAGTGATTAGTGCTAATAAAAGGAAAACGAACTCTATCCAGATCCCTACTGGAAAAGAGAAGAGAACAAAACAAGTCTACCTCAATATTCAGTCGAACATTTTCATTGCTAGGCTCAAGTTCAGAGGCTGCAGGAAGAACAAAGTGAGTTCACTATACTCCATAGTTCCTGTATATAACAATGTAGGTTCATCCAAAGATTGCATGTGGAACTGTTAATTTGATTGAGCACAAGATGAAAACAATTACAGCTAAATATTACAATCACTGTCACTGGAATGTGAAGAGAATATATCCAATAAATAAACCAGAATTTACACAGTACTGAATGCAAGCCACCATCAGATAACATGGCACGAAAAGCAAATATCTGTTCGACTTGATTGGTTGTATGGTAACACTATAAATGTATAAATTTAGAGTCACATCAATTTAGTAGGTTGTGGAACAACAGGTCATAACAGAATGATCTACATAAAATACAAAAAAAATACTGTACTTAGGTTAGGTTGAATACTATTAAAGTTAAAAGTTAGGAGAAGGCTCAAATAAACAATTCTTACCAAAAGAACTAGTTAACACTTAATACACAACTGTACCAATAAGGACTTCGATATGCATCTCATAATGTAATACATAGCATTATACATCACTGTTTCAACAAAATCAACTAAAAGTTTCTACTCTGCCCACCTTTCAAGTATCCCTTGTGTAAAGCATCATGAAAATTCCCCATTGCAAAATAAGCGGATCCAAGCCGGCTATATGCTTTGCTGTAGTTCGGATCAATTTCAATTGACTTCAGGCAGTCCTCAACAGCTTCATTGCACATATTAAGAAGTGTATATGCAGCAGCCCTGAGAAACATGTAGTTTTCATGTTACATGAAAGCATGAATATAGTAAATAATTTTGTGAACAGCAGTTAAGAGTACTTGTTATAAAGGGTTCATAACACCGCTACCGGAACAAGAAGAAGAATAGACAAAGCCAGGAATTTTTTTGCCACTGTTCATTCTTCTAAATAGACCAGGGTCACTGCACATGTGTAACAGTATTTTGTTACTACAGAATACTAGTACAAAATCGTTGGTAATCATTTGACACCATAAATGATTTTATGGTAGCTCCGCCCCTGCTGGCATAAGAAATCAGCCGGTACCATCATTCCATTTCATGGAGTCTAAAGCGTCAAGCTTGTGTTTCCTAAGCTCAATAATCTCTAATATCATATTTCCAGGAGTTTCCAGTGAACCAGCCCAAGGCATGTACAGTTTGTAACCAGCTGCAGCTTGGTTTGAAGAGGTTTTCAGAACTCTTATTTGCATCCAAGATTAGGAATCAATAACAGATACTGAGCCCATCACCACATCACATGCTATACAGGCAGTAGGAATAAGAGTGCAGAAGCAGGAATTTGGGGGCAATGTAGCAATATGCATTTAAACTAGTTCGTGCAGACATGCAGAATGGATGCTTATGGAGCACTATTAGTTACTTTGACTACTTACGCCGTTTCAAAATTCCATTACACATTACTAACGAAAGACCCATCTTTTAATTTCCACCCATTATCATCTCTGAAATTATTCGGTGAAGTTCACCTTGGCACGAGATTTCACAATTAGAGCCAACAAGCTGCCATTGCACATTTACCAGCTGTATGTTCAATAAAACAGTCATCCTAAATTCCAGTAACTTAGCGCATACCTGTTACAATAGTAAATGGCATTCTTTCTGCTCAATGCAATGGCACCGGTGTACAGCTCAACAGCTTTTAGGTGTTGTTTTGATCTCATGAAGTCATTGCCTGATGAAGAAATATGCAGTTAGCTACTAAAACTCCGAACATCCACGCCAATAACACATAATGCACATAGAAGGCCAAGCCTTTTATGCAAAAAGAAAATTTGAGTTTTCTAAGTCATGCGATGCTGTAAATTTGCTGCAGAAACTAATGAATAGACCAAAAACCTGAGACACCAAAATTTGAACATATGGAACAACCAAGGATTCTAGCTAAGTACCTTTTGATTTAAAGAATTCTGCAAGGTCAACTAAGCTTGCCACTTGTCTTCCCGACTTGCGCACCTCCTAAACAGAGATAAACCATAGTTTATTACTAACACAATGTAAGTAATTAAATGGAAAGTAAGACAACAAACTTTTTACTTCATTAAGCCTGAAAATGCTAGACAAGCAAATAACAAAAACACATCATACCAGTAATGCATCATCGAAGAATTGTGATGCTTTTGAAAGTTGATCAGGATCCTCAGCACCAGCTGGTGATGCCTTGAAGAAATTTATTTCATCAAGCGCAGCATAGAATTTTGCAAAGAGCTCATCTCCTGCATGATCTGACAAAAAAATGCAGTGAGAAAAACTGATTCTTTCTACATCCCTCGTTAGGTGATAATGACCCGAAGACCCGACAAATGGAATCAAGTAGCACAAAGGCAGAAAAGCTTTACAAAAACAAACTTGAAAGTTTCCAACAATATATGGACGACTCATCATGGAGGCTCTACAGTTCAAGCCATAGTCATACCTAGGTCAAAGGTTTCTTCCGCTTGGCCTTCACTCTGATGAAAAGATGCAGAGAATATGTCAAAAGCTCATATCTTATGAAGGGTATTTGGGGAAGAAAAGGGTAAAAACTGATCATACAAAGCATAATGCATATATATAATTAAAGTGCAATGGCATGTCAATGGAAGAAAAAGGCATGCATTTATATGTATTAATATGAAAAGGATAGGTGATGATGGTAGATATAAATATCATATAACATAAAAATCATGTGTCAAATGAGAGGGTGCATACATTTGATGTTGTACATTTATTTGACTCTTCTTGGATATTGGAAGTGCTTGCACTGCAGGAAGGTTTGTTTGACACTGATCGTGACACGGGATCTGGTCTTGCCCTATCTTGTTCATTAGCTTGCAGAGAAGTAAAGAGTTCAAGTAGAAGTCCTGGCTGTATCCTCTCACTGGTTGATGATGAGTTGATGCTAAAAAGGGACTCCAGGCAATCCTTAGCGACTTCAAGAGCTTCAGGGTCAGCCCCAGGAGCTAACTCAACTGCATTCCATATATGCTTCCAATGTCAGAAGGACCGATGGTAAAAAAAAACATAAGGGAAAACCCAGAGCAGTAATGTCCCTCAGCTGTGACCCTTTTCTTTCTCTGTGTGCAAATTATTTTATTGACATAGTTGTCTCTAAAAAAAACTCTGCCAGTGGGGAAAATATTGTACTAAGAGCTCTCAGTCAAACCTAAGGAGAAAAGGCCTCAAACCCTGTCATCAACACGTAGGGCCAATCCACGCCATCGCCCGCTTCTGGGAACAGGACAGCGCAACAGTGATTAACAGGGAGCCAGCGAGGGACCTTTTTCTGGTTCCACAAATCATTGGTGCCACCAGGGTTTGAGCCCTGGCCAGCAACCCCCTCGCCTATGGAGCCAACCATTATGCTATACGACAGTTGACGCCTCTTCTACTTACAACTGACAAGCCAACAAATCTAGCTAGTAATTGCTTTTACCAAATTCCATGCAATTTAAATGAAATCAGACATTATAATCTAGAGACAGAAAAAAGAAACAAGAAACACGAACTAATTACGGTCATAATTTTAACACCATATCTTTTCAATGAGAGAACAAAAAAGGAGGCAGACAGTTGCATACGATATGTCCGCCATGTATCGCATCAGCTATATAAAATCGTGTTAAAACAAATTATATACCCTGTGAATATCATCATTATATTAGTTTCATGATTGCTAAGTCGGCATAAGATCTATAACTCTTCTTTTCAAAAGTATAAGGCTATACTACCATTAGGGTTGCATGAATCCGATTTAGGCGGTTCACCGAGCATGGTATGACCTTGCTGCCATCATTGACCACGAAGGGCTTGCTGCAAGTCAGCAGGTTGCGGACGGTTTTCTACCTCCTATTTGCTCCCCATGATCCCCATTTAAGATCCATATTCCTTTTCACCAGACAAAATTAACTTTTGTTGTCGGGAAGCACAGAGCAACACAGCAAAAATAACGTCACTAGCCAGCACAAGTGCCAAATAATAATGTATCCCGAGGACGGTAACCATAGGTTCCATTATCAGCCGGATGCCGTATCACGAGTACCGTGACCGTAGATTCCATTTTCAGCCGGATGTCCGGTATGACCTCAAAAAAGCATATGATAACACGGTACCGTATCCCTGATAAGGCAAACAACCGGAGATTAACACGTGGCATGTGCACATGAACCATCTAACCGGCCAGCGTCCCCTCGGCAAGCCTCCACTTCCTAGAGAAACCTAAAACTGCCACTTTGAGCAATGCAATCTTGTCATACGCATGAATATCAGCTGTATCACACCAAACAGAGCCCAATTCCAACATCGTGGCTTCGACAAAGGTCACACGATCCTAAATCGAGCCAGGCTACCTACTCGGCGTGACTAGCTGAACCCTAGCATATCAGAATCGCTTGGCCTGGCCGGCGCAGGCGATCCGATCCCCTCCCGCTCAGAAAGCAAAGCAAGCAACGCATCCGTCCACCAGCGCGGGGAGCTAATCGAAACGACGGCGCGAGCTCCGGCGGC
>NC_057799.1:649831369-649832708 GCF_018294505.1 Triticum aestivum | reverse complement strand
AGTTGAGGAAGTCGAGGAAGGAGAGGACGATGCGGCGCGAGACGGGGGAGTCCGACCGGGTCATGTTCCCCATTCCCCCGCCGGGTCGGGCCGGAGACGGCGGCGGCGGAGGCGACGGCGACGGATGCGCGCAGTGGAGAAGAGAAGTCAGATGGCTGACGGGGAGACGGGGACGGGAAGGCAGTTAGATTCGGGGGTTGGGCCAAGAACGGCACAAACTTAACTGGGCTTTCCGTGACCCGTCCCACGCAGCCCAACCAAGCACATCATCTATTATTTGCAGATTTAGCTCAAAAAAAATCTATTATTTTGGAGATGATTGCATTTTGTTCTGCAAAGCCAAGAATGAGTCTCAAAAAACATCCAAGAATAAGGAAGTAATAGCTTTGAAGCATCCCTCGAAAAAATTAGCTTTGAAGCATGGTCTGGACGTCTACTGTTTGGCGTCAGGCCCGTGCATTAACGTTCATAAGTCTACCATATTCTTTGGGTTAGACAAGGAATAAAAGGTGTGATGTAGGTGCATAATGAGTCTACGAATGACAGGTACCTGGGATTGCCAATGGGGCGGTCAAAAAAAATGGTGTGTTTGCTTATCTGAAGGACTGAATCCGAAAATGTGTTCAGAGATGGATATAGAAGACATTGGCTGAGAGTGGCAAGGAAATTTTGATCAAATTGAACATATAAAGATGAGCTAGTGCGCCCAACTAGCGGCCGTGGCCACGTCTCCTTTTTTACGCCATGAGCAGTTAATCGCGGGTTACTGTAACAGTGCGGGGAGAGATAAGTCCCGAGCGCCCCATCTCCCCTCCTCTCTCTTTTCCACTTTCCCCTCGCCTCCGCCATCGCCTCCCCCTCTCCTCTCTCTCTCCTGTCTCCTCCCTCTCAACCCTAGTCGCCACCACCCACCCTCTACTGCTCCATCGCGCACCCACCTCCCCTCTGGATCAGGTGCAGGCCGACCGGTGTGCGCAGGAGGCGGCACTCCACTCGAGGGCAAAGGGAGGCAACGGCGGCGGTGGCCGCCGTGGACACCCGTGGCTATGGTGAGCCCCTGCGCCACCGCCCTCTCTCCTCTCCTCCCTTATCCATCTCTCTCCCACGCAGACGAACCCCGCCGCCAGGAGGCCGCCATGAGGCCGCCATGGAGGCCCGTCCCGAGCTCGGCTCGCCGCTCCTCCGGTGACCCTCGTTGCGCCTGGATCCGAGCCGGGCGGATCCGACGATTCCCCGACGCGCAGGCGGGCCGGCACACGGCCCTAGGCGAAGGAGCCCTCCCATGGCGCCGGCGGCTCTGGAGATGAGGGCTGCATAGAGGAAAAGGAGCAACAGCAGC